>NC_084739.1:27827215-27879715 GCF_033978785.1 Entelurus aequoreus | reverse complement strand
TTGTGAAGGAAGGAAGTGTGCTGTGCTGTTCTCAGCTTGACGAGTAAGAAGACAATTTGAGGCTGTAAAAAAAAAAAAGACAGCCTTTCAAATTGCGACTGCTGTTTGTACGTTCATCTTACATCAATGATGTCGTTCACCGCAACACAAGCAGATGACATGTGCTTTGTGTGTATGGATTGTTCTTGCTAGCTTTAACTTCGTAGTTTAGTCGCTGTTTCAAGGGGCCGTCTCAACATTGTTTAGTTCGGGATGGGGCAGTTGAGTTTATCGGAGTTAAATGAGCGCTACAGGACACATTATTTTCCCAAACAAATATCTCCTCACAATGACAGAGTTTCACTTACATTTATGTAAATGTTTCTGATATTCTGCATTTAACAGCGTATTTCATTTTATTGGCCAATGATGTGACTGTCTGCTGTTACGTAATCAATTGACTTTACTTTTTTTGTTGAGTTTAGTGATTATTGATTATTCTTATAACCGTTGTGTCAAATAAGTAGCAACCTTAGTGAGATCCCAAACTTCTAATAGACGTGCCCTGTTTTTATTAATTTGCTCCTCATCTGTTTCACCGTGACAATCTCCAGAATTTGCATGTACGTTGCGCGGCTCATTAATCTTTTTTTCGATTATTATATTTTCATGATCGTGAGAAGCCATAATCAAAATCAAAATTCGATTAATTGTCCAGCCCTAGTTTAATCACTTTTTTTCACACCTCATCAGCACAGCTTATTTTCGTGGTCATTCTTAAATCATGTACATTGTACAACACAGAAGTATATGCTTCAGTTTAATTGGTAGTGAACACAGTATAATCCGTCTGTTAAAGAGGACCAATGATGAATATTGTCTTTTCTGAATTATAAATGTTGTTACAATGTTGAATACTCGTGTTAAAAAATTCCCAAGCGTGATATCATAAGGTTCAGGCATTTTGGTGTCAACTTGCATGCAGTGTTGGATGCTTTTGTTAGCGGGTTTTGCAGTTTGGCAACATTGTGACGTCACAGCGAGATGGTCGTACTTTTTTGGACATTAAGTCAAGCTCTCAGCCAGAGGAAGCACACAAAAGTTTTCATATTATCGTGACATGCGCATAATAACATGGACGTGCGGAATGCAGTGACAGTGAGGTGTACCTAATGTTCTGAGCGGGTGAATCTTTATAATATTTAGGAAATGTATTTTAAAAATAAATAGCTGTGACAACTTCAAGATATATGTGTAAATAGTGTACATTTTCCAAAGATGAATTTTACTTTTGGAGAGAGTGGAGTGTGATTTCATTTGCATTCTGGGAATGTCTCCTGCAGAGTGCAGACAGACTCAAAAACGGGTTATAAAAATGACTTTGGAGAAAAATGTATGCAAAATTTACACCAAAGCGTATTCAATGCATAGCTAGACCACACAAACATTTTTTTAAATGTAGATTGAAATCATTCTAAATCTTAAGAAATTAATGAGCAATTCAATGTTTGCTAAGTGTACCATTAAAACATAACATATTAACACATTGCAATATACACCCAATATGCAATATCGTCGATGGTAGTAATTTCAAGCCATTGAAAATATTAGCACTGTTATGCAGCTGAGATAGGCTCCAGCACCCCCTGCGACCCCGAAAGGGACAAGCGGTAGAAAATGGATGGATGAATGGATAGTTTGTCTTTGCTAATTATTTGAAACCTCTATAAAACATAAATGCCGTCACAGCAACATGGTGATGGTGAATGGAGACTAATATAGTATTTACGGGTACTGCAAAGCATGAATAACATTCAAAGTGAAGGTGGCATTTTTGTTCCTTAACCTGCGCTTTTAAAGGCTTTTCTCCTTGTCTACTCAGGCTCTAATTTCTGTTTTAGTGATTGATTATGTATAGTTCTCACACTTATTGAGGACATGCTGAATAATTATGTCAAAGACGTATCCTATGATGATTGAGAAGGCCTATGTTATTTTTTTTAAAGTGTCAAGTAAATAAATAATGATAAATGGGTTATACTTGTATAGCGCTTTTCTACCTTCAAGGTACTCAAAGCGCTTTGACAGCATTTCCACATTCACCCATTCACACACACATTCACACACTGATGGCGGGAGCTGCCATGCAAGGCGCTAACCAGCACCCATCAGGAGCAAGGGTGAAGTGTCTTGCCCAAGGACACAACGGACATGACTAGGATGGTAGAAGGTGGGGATTGAACCCCCGTTACCAGCAACCCTCCGATTGCTGGCACGGCCACTCTACCAACTTCGCCACGCCGCAGTAGGGGTACTCTATGACAAATTTAAAGGCAGTTTTCCTTTAGCCAAAATCATCATATCATGTGAGTGACAAGGCGGCTACGTTCATGGATTTCACTTGTGGTGCTGTAAGTAGTTAAATTTATGTGTTGTGTTGTAGCATTGTTGTATTGAATGTGAGTTATGCCTCTACCTTCTGCTGGCTTTAGGACGTTGTATGGAGGCCATACAACAGGTATGCTCTAATTAGTGTTCAGCTACAGTTCAATAAAACTGCATGGAAGATGCACAAGGTGCGATATCTGTAAGTCTGTTTGTGGCGAAGGTCTTGGTCCGTGTAGTTTAGCTGCTGGGTCTGGATCCCGCGTTCTGATTAGCTGTGCACTCCCATTGAGTTGTGCTACTGAGAGCTACTACCGTATTTTCCGGACAATAGAGCGCACCGGGATATAAGCCGCACCCACAAAATTTGTTTATTTTATTTTTTCGCTATATGAGCACATTGGGCCATAAGCCACAGATAAATACGTTGTGAAATTAGTTATTTACACAGAACTGTTCTGTAAATGTTATTCTCTTAAAGTCTTTTTTATTATGGCTGTCAGCTTATAGTCTATAATTTACGGTATACACATACGTATAACAAGGAATCATGAACACATGGACATCTCATAAGAAAGGATAATATAACCTTTTGAGTAAAATCTTAAGACTTTAACATTGTGTATTGTGTTTTGTATACATGTTTACATGTATGTATACATGTTTTACACTAAAACCTATTAAAACTACAATTTGTACTGTACAAATGTGCAATTTAATGGGTTATAATATCCATGTGAAGATGTCAAATATACTTAAATTATCTCATTTATTTAAACATTAGTTAGACAGCTGAATAGCCACACTATTAGATGCACGACTTTTAGAACACAGGAGTACACTTCTCACTGCGCTAGCTCGGATGGCTTCTTCAGAGGGTCTGTTTTCTAAGTATTTACACGTCTCAGCAGATTTACATCACTAAGTCCAAAACTCCTGAGTCATACAGTGAGGTTTCTAGTTAAATGGCTTCAGTCATTGCCAACTTTGTACACACACACACACAATCACAAACTTGTGATGGTTGCAGTGTCACACAAAGAATGAAGATCAATGCATTTGACACCACATAACTTACTGCTCTGTTGAACAGTGAAATGGCTCTGGCAAAGTGCTGCATTGGGTCCCGTTGTTGTAGGTCCAGTTAATCGTGTCAGCGCTGAGAGATACAGAAACAACATACACCAAAGGTTTTCCTTGTTATCTGCCTGGAAATGGAAACGGAGGTATTGCGCCAGCTGGTGTGTTTTCACCTTTCGATTTCAGCCTTATCTTGGTTCTCTCATATAGGTTTAATTTGTCAATGGCAGGAATTTGAAGAAAATTCCAGACAAGTTTGACGAACATGATCGAACTTGTTATTAAAATGATCAATGTATTGGTATTGGAATTACTTTAGATGTTGTTTTTAAATATTTGAAGGAATATTCCAAATTACTAAATCACTTTTTTAAAATGTTTTTTATGTTCGGTAAGATGGTTGTACATCACTCTGGTTTGCTCATCTATCAGTCCAGCAGATTTGTCAGGCCTTGTAAATGGGGCTATTACGAACTTTGATTTATATTATGTTGCTTCGATTATTTCTTTAATGAGTGTAACTAATACAAATTAATAAGACCTAGACCACATGGAGTGCCCGGAACTTTTAAAACATGGACATATTTTCCGCACGGCTGTTGCAAAAGAGCGCACATTAGAGCTGTGGTGTCGGGCGGAAAATATATTTTATTTTTACTAATGCACACATGTTGAAAGTGCAATTTCAATGGGATAGGATAGGTCTTCATTGTCATTGCACAAGTACAACGAAACTTTTGTTTTCAGCACAAATACGTTCAAGATTGGACAAAACACACAGTGTACAGGGTTACAGAACAGGAACGCTGATGGGTCGCCACAAGGCGCACCGTAAAAGATGGGAAAAAGGTAAAACGCTGGGGAAGGATGAGTAAAAAAATACAATCTAGACGGGGGGCCCAGTCTGGAGTGGGAAAAAACCTCCATAGCAAAGCACATATACATCTCGAGATATCTAGCAACAGAGGGAAGGGCGAGGTTATGATGGTAGGCCGCAGCTCTCAGGCGCTGACCATCCATTCATCACCCCTATGGGATTTGCGTCGAGGGCGTTGGGTTGGGGGGGGGGGTGGGTCGTGTATTTGTGGCGTTTATTTTTGTGGTTGCAAGTGTGTGTGTAAGCCCGTAGTGTGTCTCTGTTCCGCGGCCTTGATGTCTGTGTAGCCGATAAGTCCAAAGTCAACAACAGGTGTGTGTCCATGAGAGACAAAAGGGAGTTTGTTGTGTCTTCGCTGCACTGTCCTTCGGTAGAGTCTCGACGCCAGGGAAAATCCAAGTTAGAATGTTTTGTATGCGAGTGAAAATAACATTTGCTTTTCACTCTAAATTGTCTATGACTGGTCCTCAAAACTGCGGGGCAGACAGTCCGATGTGATCCAAAATCACAAGAGTGTCTACAGTTCTTCCCTCATCCTCCAATCATTTGTGGCAGCTTTGGGGTACTTTGAAGACTGCCAGCAACTTCCAATTTGTCGACAAACCAGAGCAACGCTTACTCCAATCAGCAGATGTCCTGTTGTCATAATTCCGAATAGGTAGATATCTTCACGTCCTCGACAGAAAAGGGTCGCCAGGCACGCGGCACTCCTTCTCCCAAGAGTCCGTCGTGTGTCCAGCAACAACCGCTTCGTCACGACAGCAGGTTCCCCCAAACCCAAGAGCTTGTCAGTTTTGTTGAGGCCAGTTAAATAGTTCCAATGTTTAGCAGAGGTGTGGACTCGAGTCACATGACTTGGACTCGAGTCAGACTCGAGTCATGCATTTGATGACTTTAGACTCGACTTGACAAAATGTAAAGAGACTTGCAACTCGACTTAGACTTTAACATCAATGACTTGTGACTTCACTTGGACTTGAGCCTTTTGACTTGACATGACTTGCTACTTTCCCCAAAACCTAAAGCTTAAAAAGTTATTTGGGAGCGCTCCGTAGCTTTCATTTTCTACGTGTCTGTCTGTCTATCAGCGTGTGTGCTGCGTGTCAGCGTGTGTGCGCTCAGTACAACAGCCAATCAAATTAGATCTACATTGTTTTCATCACACAGCATTCATCCAATCAAATTGCAGGACAACCAATGAACAAGAGTTGTCAAACAACGCGCCAGTGAGAAAGATTTATACCAAAGTTGGTTTCGTTCGGGTATAAAGACTACGACTTGGTCAACAAAAAACGAATTGCCGTATGCAAATCACGCAGTTCGAATATTACAGACGGAGACGCAACAACTTCCAACTTCGTTCGACATTTGAAGTTGCACAAAGAAGGGTAAGTTTTGAATGTAAGATAACGTTTATTGGCTAAGTAACATGACTTTTATTTGCTGTGTAGTTAAATCAGTGAGGCTGTAAACTCACTGCTAACGTCATAACCATAGACATCTTATAAGTAGACGCAGCATCGAGCGCTACTGCTTACTGGCGCAGACGAGACGCGGGGCCGCCATCTTGGAGTGGTGATCCGCTCCACTCAGTGCAATTCATTTGGCAGGAGCAATGAACTGTCAGCGCATTTAATTCATTTTACCTCACTGAATACCACTCATTTTCACACGCTTTTTTGTCATACGTGTAGCTATGATAACGGACACATGTTTTATTATTCATAGTTTGCTTAACAGTAATATAATATTCTTATATGCTATAAGTGACCAGACGTCCGAGATCAAAACTGGGAATATAAGCCCAGAGAAGGGGGAAAAAAACGGTCAGCTATTTTTAAGTTGAAGAAACAATATAATTACGTTATATATACATGCGTATATCCTACATAAACAATGTATGAATACATTAGATATCTATATATCTTATAGACCAAATCTCTATTGCTGCAGCAGCAGAGAGTTTATTCTGTCTTGACACTTTGTATTGATATTTTGTATTACATTCTTCCCTTAAATTATCATGTTTACAGTGATTGTTATATATGTATTTTTTATGTATGTCTCTTTGGATGAAAGCGTCTGCCAAATACTTAAACATATATAAACACCTGAAAGTCTTTATATCAGCTAAAACCACCAATCTGTTTCACTGGATTCAGAATAAAACCAAATGCTGTCTTACCCAACAATGTTAGTATTTGAATATTGTTACTTGAAGACGTATTCCTGGTTACAATTATCTGTTAAGAAAGTATTGTCTTATATTTTGCCTAAAATGAGAATGCATCATAATCAGTGGCGGCTGGTGAATTTTGTTTTAGGTGGGGCTGAAAGTTTGTAAACCAAACCCCTGTAGGGGCGTCATCCTCCCCCAGAAGATTTGTTTGTGATTTTCACATACATATATTGAAGATCTTTGCTCCTTCTCAACTCTGTGGTAATGTTATTTTCATAAAATACAACCAATAGTACATTAATGTTAAATCTTACTTGTGAAAAGTAATCCCCCGATTCCTATTTTCAACAGTCCGCTCATTTGAGCAGGAAAACGCTGAACACCAGCCCGGCATCTTTGTTTTCTACCTGTCAACTGTCAGTTTAGGCTGCTCGCCGGTTCCTCATCACCACTTCAAGATGCAATTTGCTCGCGTCACAGCAACCAATACTGCGTCTACTTATAAGATGTCTATGGTTATAACATCATTTCAAACACAGCAATATGTTTAATGTTGCGTCCACTGCAGTTTGCTACCTTATTCATACTTTTTGTCAAGTGATTTTTTTAAGCAGGGTTGCATGAGATACCTACAAATAACGTTACGTTAGTCAATGTATCACACACAGTAACATAACGTTAGACGGCGGTCAGCAGCACCGCATATTTTAGCCACCTACAAAAAGACAAACATAGTTAAATAAAGGTCAGTTAAAATGTATACTATATTAAGAATATGTGTACATATTGCATAGGGCCCTGACATCTAAAAAGTACAACTCTGTTCATTGTTATGTTCATGTATTTGTTATGTTTTTCATGTGTGTACACACATCAACACACGTACAGTATGAGATGAGATCAATGAGATAAGGTAAGAACAGAATAGAAACTGCTGTGGAACTAGTTACAATGCAATATGCCATGGAAATACAATGTTAACACTTTTGTGCAAATAAGTACAGTTGCACTTGTTTTTTCAAATGTGTTTATTCTGTAAAAGAATGAGTTAAATGTTTAAAATTACTGGATAATAGTGCTATTATGAAGTGCAATGTCAGTACTATTTTTTTTCCTGCTATTTCAAATGCACTTGTTTTAATAAATAAATACAGCGGTTTAAAAGCATACACAATCTGTGCAAAAATATTAGTCTGTGGTTAAAAGGACTTGAAATGACTCGAAACTCAAAATGCAGGACTTGTGACTTGACTTAAGACTTTCCAGTCTTGACTTTGGACTTGACTCGGGACTTGCCTGTCTTGACTCGGGACTTGACTCGAGACTTGAGGGCAAAGACTTGAGACTTACATGTGACTTGCAAAGCAATGACTTGCTCCCACCTCTGATGTTTAGATTTGGAGAGCAGTGCAAAAAGAGGCAACAAGAAAGTTAAGTTAAGACAAGACAAAGAAGCAAGCAGGAGAGATAAGGGAGAGGAAAGGGGAGCGTCCACCCCTCGGTGAGTGCCAGAGAGAAAGCAATGTTGATGATGTGCATTTATTAGAAGAAAAAAAAAGAATATTATGGCAAGTAGAAAACTCTGTTTATTTATGTAGTGTATAGCAGTGTTTTTCAACCACTTTTCCGCGGTACACTAGTGTATCGTGAGATATTGTTTGGTGTGCCGTGGGAAATTATGCATTTTCACCTAATTGGTCGGAAAAATATTTTTTGCAAACCAATTATTATAATCCGCAAACAATGAGCCGTTGTAGAGTCTGTGCTGTCTGGAGATCAGCAGAGTAACCATGTAATACTCCTCCAAAACCAGTAAGTGGCAGCAGGTAGCCCATTGCTTTGTAAGCCTACTTTGAGACAAGAGAATTGATGATGGTTATGGTTTGAAGTCATATTGAACAATTGCGTCAGGTATTTGATAACGACTTTATATTGTCAATAAAGGCTATTGAGTTTCGTTTTTTTCACATTTTCTGCTGGTGGTGTCTGTCATGTATTGGTTACTCAGGTCACAGGACAATACCGGAACCATTGTAAAGGGAATTTAAGGGTGGGGGACACATTATATGATGACATGTGTTGTGTGTTGGACACCTGGAAGTGGAAAAAGTAAGAGCGGGAATAAAAGGCAGAAAAAGACAATAAGCTTTCTTTTGGTGTATTATTAAGCTTAGATTGCTAATAAGTGAACTAATAAGTGACAAGTTTGGCACACAACAATGGCGACAAGGATGGGATTGTGTCCCCCTGGATTTTTTTCAATGAAAAAAATGTGCCTTGGCTCCAAAAAGGTTGAAAAACACTGGTGTATAGAACTCCTTTTTTTCTGGGTGCTCAAAATGTTCACTCAATGTGCAATCTTGGTGTTAAGATAGTGTTTTTCTTTTATTATTTCTTCATCTATACATAGTGCAATCGTGAAGTGTGCAATATGTATTATTTATTACTCATATTTAGTTTTTTACATTTTACTTCTATTACTGTAAGTAAAAAAATCTGCACTGCAACCACAGAATTTCCCCATTGTTGGATAAATAAAAGTCTGTCCTATTCTATTTTCCCCAAAATATGCATCAAGGCTATAAAGTGTGTTTTACCTGATTACTCGATTGATCTTACAATCCAATCAATAGAGTACTCGATTACTAAAATAGTCTGCATCTGCAGTCCTACTTGTGATTGACTGGCCACAAGTCCAGCCTCTTGTTCAAAATCAACTGGAATAGACTCCAGCTCAATACTATCCGTCCACCGATTCTGTGTCGGTACCGTTGATGCAGAACAGTGACTTTGGGTAAAAAAAGGCAGCATGAAAGGAGATTGAGTCTTGGAGACACCCACTTATATTTCACACTGAAAGGACTGCACACAAACAATCACCTGAGCAGTGCCTGGCAGGTGAACTGAAAGCTCTTAGACAACCAGTCCCAATGTCCAGTGTGTTCAGTAGCTGCATTTGTTATGGGCACATTCAGATCCTCAAGCCAAGTCCTTACGGAGTGATCTACTGCCACAGCAGAAGCTAGATTTGCTTTGAGTTTAAATCAAAAAAGTGTGTTAACACTCCTGAAATGTGGAATTGATTTGGAGAGTCTAAAACAACTGAGCAATTTAGCCAACCCAACCATAGCGTTCGCACATGTTTTTTGTTGTTTTTTTTCCTAAATCTCTGCAACCTAAACTAAGTTGTGCAAAATTATCACATGATTTGAATAATTTTGTGCGAGTTATTGGTGCAGGGCATTTGCTGCCTCCACTTTCAGGAATATTCAGCATTGCTTAGTCTGCAAATGGTCTATGATCTTATTCTGCATTTGGACATATGACCTTGCTCTCATTCTCAGTCATGCATTTTACAACTCAGCCTCCCTAAATTATAAGTCAAACAATCTCACAGCTGGACACACAGCAAAGGGTGAAACTAACGGTTGAGGATGGTTTGACATTACTCGTGATGAAGACCAGATATTCAGGCCCTGCATCCCCAGCAGATAGACGTCCTAAGCCATTGTTTTGAAGGTCGGGAAGTTGATGTTTGCATGCCATGTTTTCCTTCCTGTTCTCCTCCCACCAGAAACAAATATTTTGAACACACTGCTTTATTCTGCACATAAGCTGGGTCCCATCCATCAGACCTATGAGTTGTGTATTCAAAGAGGAGCACAATCTCTTGTAATGGTAGAACGTTTCTTTTCCGTTTCTGTTTTGTGTCCTTTATCTTTACACAGAACAGGGGGAATTCAAGGTATTTCCTTGGGTACTACTAAATGGTCAATGTTGAGGAAAACATATTTGCCTTTTTGTCAAAAATTACATTGTTAGATAATACAGAAATACATTATTTTCACCCAAATTACTGATTTTGGAGGTGTTTTTGTGGAGTATAAATGAATGCCTGCAATAGCAGCAGCATAGGCAGTGGAATCCGTGCTATTGCAGCTTGTCACCTGTAGGGGTCACTGTGGTCCTACCTATCATTGACATGTCAGCTTGGAAAGCTGGTTTGACCAAGTAATGGCTGGCATGTTTCTGCATTTCAGCTGGATTAATCCTCTTTTTTGCTACAACTCATATGTTCCTTTTAAAAATATTTTAGGTTAAAAATGAAATGTTGAAGACACTGTTTAGATTGTCAGCAACTGTTTATTTGCGGCAGTCTGGAAAATATCCTAATATTCTTATGCTGCATTTGTAATAAAATTAACATTTGGAAACATCTGTTGATTTAACAGCTCAGTTTAAGATTTGTCCTGTTACAAATTGAACAGTGTATTCTACTGCAATATGAGGACAGGTCAGTTGAAACATATGAGGCAAGGATGAAGTAAAAGGTTTGATAAAGCAGGCCCTGAATGAAAACTTGCTTTTCATTTTTTCAATTTCTCTGTTTTTGTCTGAGGAGAAATGGTCTCTGCAGATGTTCACCTTTTTATTAGGGTAAAGAAGAATCCACTATTGTTGAGGTGTGGTAAGAAATTGCTAAATAGGTTTTTGTAAGATCCTTTAAACCAGGGGTCTCAGACACGTGGCCCGCGGGCCAATTGCGGCCTGCGAGACGTTATTTTGCGGCCTGCACCTTAATTTGAAAATGTAATGTTAGTGCGGCCCGCGAGTTACAGTATATATGAATGGCGCTTGACAGCGTCACACTTGCCAACCCTCCCGATTTTTCCGGGAGACTCCCGAATTTCAGGGCAATCAGTCTCTCGAATGTCTGCCGATTTTCACCCTAACAACAATATTAAGGGCGTGCCGTGATGGCACTGTCTTTAGCGCCCTCTACAACCTGAACAAACAGCGTGCCAGCCCAGTCACATGTCGAATTAGGCTTCTGTGCATACACATGCAAGTGACTGCAAGACATACTTGGTCAACAGCCACACAGGTCACACTGAGGGTGGCCATAAAAACAAGTTTAACACTGTTACAAATATGCGCCACACTGTGAACCCACACCAAACAAGAATGACAGACACATTTCGAGAGAACATCCGCACCGTAACACAACACAAACACAACAGAACAAATACCCAGAATCCCATGCAGCCCTAACTCGTCCAGGCTAGAATATACACCCCTGCTACCACCAAGCCCCCCCCCCCCCACCCTCTGTGAGTCGGTTGGGGTGGGGGGGGGGGGGGGGATTGGCTGGTGTGTATATTCTAGCCCGGAAGAGTTAGGGCTGCAAGGTGTTCTGGGTATTTGCTCTGTTGTGTTACGGTGCGGATGTTCTCCCGCAATATGTTTGTCATTCTTGTTTGGTGTGGGTTCACAGTGTGGCCCATATTTGTAACAGTGATAAAGTTGTTTATACGGCTACCCTCAGTGTGACTTGTATGGCTGTTGACCAAGTATGTCTTGCAGTCACTTACGTGTGTCTGCAGAAGCCTCATACAACATGTGTCTGGGCCGGCACGCTGTTTGTATGGTGAATTAGCGGAGGCGACGACAGGTTGTAGAGGGCGTTAAAGGCAGTGCCATCACGGCACGCCCTTAATATTGTTGTCCGGGTTAAATTTGGGACAAATTCGGGAGAATGGTTTCCCCGGGAGATTGTCGGGAGGGGCACTGAAATTCGGGAGTCTGCCGGAAAAATCGTGAGGGTTGGCAAGTATGTTGCTAGGGCGTAATAGCCATTCAAAGAAGGTGAATTCATTAAAAAGTGCATGTTAGATTTTTCTAAGAAATATTTTCTTGCGGCCCAGCCTCACCCAGTTTCTGCATCCAGTGGCCCCCAGGTAAATTGAGTATGAGACCCCTGCTTTAAACCAAGGACAATGCTTGGAATATTTCTGACCATGTCCTGTCTTCCTCAAAGCTGCAGAGGCAGGGAGTCTATCTTAAATTTACAGGAATTTAGGTAAGTTTTAGGGTAGTATTATGTTGAGTTGAGTTGAGTTTGAGTTTATTTCGAACATGCAAGCATACAACATGATACATCACAATTTCCAGTTTCTCTTTTCAACATGTTCGAAAAAGAGGAGGAAGAAGCAGAGCTTATTTAATCCTACCCCTTTTCTTTTACATAACAGTTGCTAAACTTTTTTGTTCACTTCCTGTTCTCAATTTATTCACAATGTACTCCATAAGTAATCACAATAAAAATAAATAGATAAATAATAATTGGTGAAGTAAGTTACATTTCATATGATGAGATAAGTAAGATTATTTTGAGAGTGAAAGAATGGATTAATTAAATACATTCAGAATGTTTATCATGGTTCTTCTTCTTTGTACTTTGTAAACACTTTAAGTTTGAAGAGTTTCTTGAAGTGGATCATATTAGTACATTGTTTGATTGCTTTGCTTAATCAATTCCATAATTTAATTCCACATACTGATATACTGAAGGTTTTAAGTGTTGTACGTGCATACAAATTACAAATTACATTTTTCTCTAAGATTATATTTCTCCTCTTTTTTTGAGAAGAATTGTTGTATATTCTTGGGTAGCAGGTTATAGTTTGCTTTGTGCATAATTTTAGCTGTTTGCAAATTCACTATGTCGTGGAATTTCAGTATTTTTGATTCAATAAAGGATTTGTATGTTCTCTATATCCAACATTATGTATTATTCTAACTGATCTTTTTTGTAACACAGTTAATGAATGAAGTGTACTTTTGTAATTATTTCCCCATATTTCTACACAGTAGCTCAGATATGGTAACACTAGTGAGCAGTAGAGAATATGAAGTGATTTTTTTGTCTAGAACATGTTTTGCTTTATTCATTATTGACGTGTTTCTTGCTACTTTATGTTGTATATTTTTTACATGAGATTTCCAGTTCAATTTATCATCAATCATTGTACCTAGAAATTTGGTTTCATTTACTCTTTCAATTTCTTTTCCATCTATTTGTATTTGTGTTTGACTTTCTCTTCTACTGTTACCAAATACATTAGCTCTGTATCCATAGTTTTACTGAGATTCAACGATAGTCTGTTTTTGTCAAACCATCTTTTTAATTTGTTAATTTCTTCTGTTATTATTTGTATTAACTTCTGTGTGTTCTCTCCTGAACAAAACGCTGTTGTATCATCCGCAAATAGTACTAACTTTAAATCTTTTGTAACTTTACAAATGTCATTTATATAGAGATTGAATAATTTAGGTCCTAGTATTGATCCTTGAGGTACACCACAGGATATATTTAGCGTTTTAGACGTGCGTTCGCCTAGCTTCACGTATTGTTTCCTGTTCGTTAGATAACTTCTTATCCAGTTTAAGACTAACCCTCTGATGCCATATCGTTCTAGTTTTTTGATTAAAATATTGTGATTAATAGTGTCAAATGCTTTAGTTAGATCCATGAACACTGCTGCTGCACATTTTTTACTATCTATTGCATTGGTAATTTCTTCTGTAATTTCAATTAAAGCCATTGAAGTTGAAACATTAGCTCTGTATCCATATTGGTTCTCTTCGAGTATTCTATTTTTATTTATGAAACTCTCTAATCTGTTATTGAACAGTTTTTCAATGATTTTAGAAAATTGTGGAAGTAAAGAAACAGGTCTATAATTTGTAAATTGATGTTTGTCTCCAGTCTTATAAATTGGTGCAACTTTAGCTATTTTCATTTTGTTTGGAAAAGTACCTGTTTGAAATGATAGGTTACTAATATACATTAATGGTCCTGAGATCTCTTCTATAACCTTTTTTATCGTTTCCATATCAATTCCGTTACAATCAGTTGAAGTCTTAGATTTACATTTTTTCACGATTGTAACTATTTCCTCCTGTGTCACATTACTGAGGAACATGGAGTTGGGATTTCGCTCTATGGTATCATTATAGTCCTCGATTGAAACTGGGTCTGGAATCCTTTCTTCCAATTTTGGTCCAATATTTACAAAATCATTATTGAAGCTTTCAACTACTTCCTTTATGTTGTCATTTTTTTTTATTTCCGTCTAAGAAGTATTGGGGGTAGTCCCTCTTTGTGCCATTTTTGATAATGCTATTAAGGATGCCCCATGTTGCTCTCATGTTATTTTTGTTCCTATCCAATAATTCACTGTAATATTCTTTTCTACATGATCGTATTATGTCTGTTAACTTGTTTTTATACTTTTTGTACTTAATTTCTGCCTCTGTAGTTTTTTGTGCTATAAAATTCCTATAGAGTGTATTCTTCTTCTTACAAGCATTTTTTAATCCTTTTGTCATCCATGGTTGATTATTCTTTCTCTGCTTGTTACTGAGTTGTATCCATGGACAATGTTTGTCATAAAGTATTATGAACTTGTTTAAGAAATGTTCATATGCTTCATCAACCTCTTTTTCATTGTACACATTGTCCCAATCTTGCTTTTGTAGCTCAATTTTGAAGGCAATCATCCTCTTCTCTGTGCACAGTCTTCGAAATGTCCTTTTGTCTTCCATGTTCTTCTTGTAGTTTCCATCATACATTGTAAAAACTGGCAGATGATCACTAATGTCGTTCCACTCGACACGGAATCCATTAATTAAAAATAATCCACTGTTTTGCAGATGTATTTTTAAATAGCCAATCAAAGGAAGCCAATGCTGATTTTAGTTTCTTCTTCTACAAGTATCCTTGAGAAGCACCAAAACTAGAAGAGCCAAAGCAGATGTCTTTTTAACACATATTAAAACCAGAAAGCTTTGTTATCCATTTGACCAACAATAGCCATGATAACCATAGTATTATTCTTCTCTCTGAGCATTTCAGAGACAAACTTTGGTCAAATGGTGGATGCACTAGGGCTGCAACGATTAATCGGTTACATGCACACATGTTAAAAGTGCAATTTGAATGTTGATGCATTTAGGTTATGAAAACACAATTATTTACCCTAAAATCTGCATTGAGTGTGTTTTAGTGTGTTTTGGATACCCTATGAAGCACCTATACTCAATGTAATATTTTTTTTATGTTACTGACTTACTATGGTGTTTTATTGCTGGGTTGTATATGATGTTCACATAATAGTCAACCAGCTTGAGCATAGCATTAAAACAAATGAGAGTGACTGTAGAGGTTTTTTTTTATAAGGGTATCAAAGTCATGGAAAAAAGGAAAGTGCGTCGAAGGAAATTGCTCCTAAAAATAATTACTTTCATCATCTCTGGAATACAATTGGAGCATGCTCGTGTCTGCAGCGATCACTTTGTAAAATGTTTGTTTGAACATTTGATTTGTTTGAGAAACTTTCTGTGATGCAATAGTTTATTCTCTACTACCTGTATATAGTTAATGTTTGAGAGCAAAACTAAACGTAAAAAAATACAACCGGTCGCATTAGTTTGTGTTCTTTTTTTTTGGTTGCTATGCCTAAATATAACTACAAACACCTGGTTGTGCAAATAAACTAACGTCATGTTAAGTCCTCGTAATAAATATTATTATTGGTCCAATCCACCGTATTTCTGTTGTCGATTTTCATAACCGAAACTAAAAGCTTAGTTGTTGTGCAGGAAAGCCAAGTGCTTTATTCAACACGGATGCCGACATTATAGCGTCTTTGGTGCTATTTGTTAGCATCAAGAAAATATCCTTAATAGTATTAATAAACTAAATGAATAAATCTCTCGTAGGCTCAACAGCATATACTGAATCTTGATATCGCTATCAAACATTGCTCAACAACAGCGACATCTAGGACAAAATATGACCTTCACATAATAAAAACAACTGCAGACATGAATTATAGATGAGACTAATATTTATACCAGGAAATCAACTGCACAAACTAAACTTATCCTTTTTCTTATTTGCCTCATTAGCGTCACGATCACAGCAGCATGGCACTCTTTATGTCAATCAAATACGATACTTAGCGATGTACAAATAAGTCCAACATTGTCTTTCATGAATTAATGCATCATTTATGTACCCCTCCAGATGTAAAGACATGATGTGGTTCCAATCTTTTCTTTTTTAAATCCTTGTAAGTGTCAAGGAAGTGTGGCCGAGGCGAGGAGTAACATCGACTTTGGTGATGATAAATGGTTTACATCTTTTGAAAATTGTTTTTTTTAGGAGTGTATAATCCACTCCATCCAATTTCAAATATTTGTTCATGACCGCTTATCGTATTTTTCTGAGTATAAGTCGCACCGCAGTATAAGTCGCACATGCCGAAAATGCATAATAAAGAAGGAAAAAAACATATAAGTCGCACTGGAGCCCGGCCAAACTATGAAAAAAAACTGCGACTTATAGTCCGAAAAATACGGTATATATTTGCCTCAAAACCTTTCGGAATACGCCCAAATCTGCACTGATGCAGGCAAATAAACAGTAGTCTTATGGGACAATAGACCAACGCCTGAAACCCGGAAGTGCCTCTAGGTCACGTAATTGCAACCCCTGTCATTGAGATTAAGGCTGAACTTCTAATTAATGCAAATGAATCGCTATGTCATAAAACATGGTTTTCTAACCGAAAATGCCGCTGTTTGACTGGTCACAAGACAAGCGATCGAAGCGGAGCAGGTAGGGACAGTTTTTAACGTTGCAATGTTTTGTGTGGTTTAAATACCTGAGTTTGTCAATCAAATTGTGACAAAAAAAAGTATTGTCATTGTGTTAAGGTCCCAATCGAAGAGGCATTGAAGACAACTATAGAAAGCCGCAGTGGCTTGCTCTCAATGCCGCCAGAGTGCTTACTCTACATCAGGGGTCACCAACCTTTTTGAAACCAAGGGCTACTTCTTGGGTACTGATTAATGCGAAGGGCTACCAGTTAGATACACACTTAAATAAATTGCCAGAAGTAGCCAATTTGCTCAATTTACCTTTAACTCTGTTATTATTAATAATTAATGATATTTATCTTTGTGGAAACACTGATCATCTTAATGATTTCTCACAATAAATATATATAGAAACAGATAAATACCAATATGCAACACTTTATTTTTATATTTTCTCTGAGTGCACATTTTTCAAATTGAACATTTTCAAATGATCACTTCTAAGACAGTCTTGTGAAATCACAATATCCCATTTTAACTAGCTAGCCACTAACATTTTTTTTAACAAATCATGAATTACTTTGCACCATGTTTGTACAAATAATAACTCATGTAAAATACAAAAGTAAACTCTGAGGCTGAGTAATTTCTGCATCCTGTATGTGATCAAAAAAACATATTAGCAAAAGTTAAAGGATGGCTTACCATGCTTTGTGCAGGAATCAAATAGAAGTGAAAATCACACATTCTGCACAGTTGTTTGCATTACTGTTGACATCTGCACTTTAGTTTGAGTTTAATTTATTACAGACTTATATACTGGTATTTATGCATAATTATTTAAGTTGTGATTAATGCTGACAAATCTGCAAGTCAAGTAATTAGTAAGTTTATAAATATATTACTTATGACATAATCATTTATTCATAATAAATGTATTGGATGGTTGGATATTGTTTATTATAATAAAGATTGATTGTGTTTGTTGAAAAAACATAAGAACACCTTGAAAAATAATCAAATATTGAATCACGATTGCTTGTCCAGGGTGTACCCCGCTTTCCGCCCGAATGCAGCTGAGATAGGCTCCAGCGACCTCCCGTGACCTCGAAATGGACAAGCCACGCTGTTGTAATATGTGCAGAATGTGGCTTGGCATTGTCTTGCTGAAATAAGCAGGGGCGTCCATGAAAAAGACGTTGCTTGGATGGCAAAATCTGCGTGTACCTTTTCAGCATTAATGGTGCCTTCACAGATGTGTAAATTACCCATGTCTTGTGCACTAACACACCCCCATACCATCACAGATGCTGGCTTTTGATCTTTGCGCCTATAACAGTCCGGATGGTTCTTTTCTTCTTTGGTCCTGACGACACGACGTCCGCAGTTTCCAAAAACAATTTGAAATGTGGACTCGTCAGACCACAGAACACTTTTCCACTTTGCATCATTTCATCTTAGATGAGCTTGGGCCCAGTGAAGCTGGCGGCATTTCTGGGTGTTGTTGTTAAATGGCTTTCACTTTACGTAGTAGTTTTAACTTGCACCTACATATGTAGCGATGAACTGTAGTTACTGACAGTGTTTTTTTGAAGTGTTCCTGAGCCCATGTGGTGATATCCTTTACACACTGATGTCACTTTTTGATGCAGTACTGTCTGAGGGATCGAAGGGCCGTAATATCATCGCTTACGTGCAGTGATTTCTCCAGATTCTCTGAACCTTTTGATGATACTACGGATCGTAGATGGTGAAATCCTTAAATTCCTTGCAATAGCTCGTTGAGAAATGTTGTTCTTAAACTATTCGACAATTTTCTCACGCATTTGTTGACAAAGTGGTGACCCTCGACCAATCCCTGTTTGTGGATGACTGAGCATTTCATGGAAGCTGCTTTTATACCCAATCATGGCACCAGCCTATTCCCAATTAGCATGTTCACCTGTGGGATGTTCCAAATAAGTGTTTGATGAGCATTCCTCATCTTTCTCAGTCTTTTTTGCCAGCTTTTTTCTAAACATGTTGCAGGCATCCAGGTTTATGGATGTATGTTATATATATATATTAAAACAAATTAAAAAAAACACATCCGTTTTCTTGTTTTTCACAATGGTTGTGAACAATACAAAAAAATCCCCCAAAAAGTGTAGTTTCCTTTCAAAAGACCTAACCTCGACCTTGACCTCCTTCTGAACTACCGGCCGGTGTCACATCTTTCATTTATCTAAAAAATCCTAGAAAATATGGAAGCACAGCAAATAAATGAACACCTTGGGCCAGATTTACTAAAGGTTTCCGTGTACTAAAACCCGTGCAAACTTGATAGCACACGCAAAGCTGATTTACTAAACGTGTGCAAAGTGGATTGCGTCTCTTAAGTGAGCAGAATAAGGCGTGCAATCCATTTTGCGCCTCTGTCTTCATTAATAAGCAGAATATATGCTGATTATTAAAATGGCCACAATTGTGGGAGGAAAATATGCAAATACATCACACAGCATGCGCAATGTGATTCATCAACACTCATCACTATTGGGAGCACTATTTTGCTTTGTTTTAGCACATTTGAAAATGATGCTCAAACTGACACACATGGCTGAGAGAGTATTGAGCACAGTAAGTACAGCCTCCTCCAAATGCACCTTCAGCAGTTAAAACAAAAAACAACTGGTGTCTATGTAGATGCATTGCCAGACTGCTTCTAAAATGTCTATAAAAAGTGTCTCCGTGGTGATGCCCCGTATAGTACACGCAAAATTGTCATTTAAATAAGGCGGTCTGCACCACTTTTCAATTGCACATGCAGTTAGATTGCATATGCTGTTTAGCGCAAGGTATTTAGAACTTAGTAAATCAGGCTCTTAGTGTCTAACAATTTTTTTTAACTTTTAGAATCCGAATCAGAATCAGAATATTTGTATTGCCATTGTTAGTAAATCAGGCTCTTAGTGTCTAACAATATTTTTTTACTTTTAGAATCCGAATCAGAATCAGAATATTTGTATTGCCATTGTTTGAGAACGGGTTCACAAACTAGGAATTTTTCTTGGTGCAATCGTGCAACATAAAACACATAAAACAGAATAGGTAATAAAATGAGCTGTAACTGAGCTATCAGATATTGTTATTGTTCATGTGTCTGATGGCGGAGGGGAAAAAACTGTTCAGGTGGCGGGAGGTGTGGTTCTGGATGGACCGTAGTCTCCTGCCTGAGGGGAGAAGGGAGAATAGTTTGTGTCCAGGTTACAGTCGAGTTTCAGGGCAAATCAATCGATTGAGACGGCCCTTGCAAAAGAGACTAATGATTTGTTGCTAACTGTGAATGTCAATACATTGTCTATATTGCTATTTCTTGATCTCAGCTCTGCCTTCGATACCTCTGATAACATTATATAGATCACATCAAATCATGTATTTGTGTGTCAGATTGAGCATGCTCTTGGTTTAGCTCCTATCTCATCGAAAGGACACACTGTATCCCATAACAATCTGACCTCTGAGTAAGTTAAGGTCACCTGCAAAGTCTCACAAGGATCGGTTCTTGACCCTGTATCCCTTCGTAGACATACGCTGTCGCTCTGCGGCGTCATATGCAAACATGGTATTAGCTTTCACTGTTATGCTGATTACACCCAAATTTACATGCCCCTAAAGCTGACCTACACACCAGATTGTAGTCATCCAAAGGTGTGTCTCAACTTTTTGCATCTTCATGCTAAGAAAACGAAGATATTGATTATCGGCCCTGTTCGACAGAGGCACTTCTCAAAGGATACCAATTTGAAATTTGACAATAAAACCATTTTCTAAAGGCACTTTGTAAAAAATCATGGCATTATATTTGACCCAAATTAGGTTTAAGATGTTCATTAGGAATGTTACTAAAACAGCCTTTTTTTTTAAATTTTTGTAACATTGTTAAAGTTCGTCCCATTTTGTCCACCATTGACGCTAAGATAATTATTCATGCGTTTGTTACGTCTTTTTTTGATTACTGTAATGTATTATTTACGGGTGCCCCCATGTACAGCATTAAAACATTGCAAGTAGTACAACATGCGGCTGCCAAACTTTTGACTAGGACAAGATAGTTTGATCATATTACGCCTAAACTGGCCCACCTTCCCAGTACACATTCTGGATTTGAAGGATTTTTTTTAGGATTTTAAGGTTTTATTACTTATGTACAAAATGCTAAACGGTTTAGCCCCATCTTCTCTTGTTGATTGTATTGCACCCTATGTTCCGTTCTGAAATCTATGTTCCTTACTAGTACCCCCAGAGCCCTTAAAAAGTCTGGGGGCTCCAGAGCGTTTTCCACTTGGGCTTCAGTACTCTGGAATGCCCTACCAGCAACATTTAGGATGCTACTTCCGTGGAAACATTCAAGTCCCACCATTACACTTTTTTATATGCTCTTGCTTTTAAATAGACCCCTTTTTTAGACCAGTTGATCTGACGCTTTTCTGCTCTGTCTCCCCGAGATGGACTACTCTTTGGACCACTCTTCCATGCACAGCTATAGCCATCTCTGGGTAGCTGACTTGATGAGCCTGGAAGTGAAGGGAATTATATTATATATAGCGCTTTTCTCTCATGACTCAAAGCGCTTTACATAGTGAAAACCATTATTTACATAGTGAAAACCATTATCTACATCTTTAAACTACATTTAAACCAATGTGGATGGCACTAGAGCAGGTGGGTAAAGTGTCTTGCCCAAGGATACAAAGGCAGTGACTAGGATGGCGGAAGCGGGAATCGAACCTGAACCCTCAAGTTGCTAGCACGGCCTCTCTACCAACCGAGCCACACCCCCCTCAAAGAAGATACACTTCCCCACCATGATTATCTGTTGGCTTCCCAATGGGAATTGAACAATATTAATTTAACAATTCAATACCTGTATTCAGTGCCCACTCAACATTCATTGCCCCTTGAAGGGGGTCCCTATATCTGCGATTCCTTCTCCAAGGTTTCTTCTATATTTTTTCTTGCCCAAATGTGGCTTAAGTTCAGGGGATGTCATTGTGGGTTTGTGAAGCCTTTTGAGGCACTTGTGATTAAGGACTAAATCAATAAGATTTGATTCATTTATTAAATTAAGGGAATATCATCCACTTCCTCTCAGTACTCTCCTTCACACTCCTTTTCTTCCTTCCCATGGTTGGAAATCAAAGTTATGCCAACCCCTAGTGAGTGAGCTAATGTTAGCGAGGAGGGCCAGATGTTTTGAGTGGATATTACAGGATTCACTGTGGCATTTGCAATGCCTGCTAATGGCAGGGATGCTCGTATCTCACGGTTTTGTTTACAACTTGAAGAACAATTATCAGAGAGACAGCTCTTATAACAAAACACTCATAAGTTGAGGTACCATTGTAATTTCCAAAACCTTTTAGCTCCAAATAGCGATCCAAGGGAGTTACTGATGGAGAAATGCATTCTCTATTTCTTTGTATCAGTGCAGTTTATATGTCAACTACAAGGGCCGGCTGCAATGATGCAACATGTCACTGTGATGAACTGACCTTTTAATTGAACATGCGTTATCTATTAATGAAAAACTCCCCAGCCAATGCAGTGAAAGCCAGTAATCACCAGCTGCTCTCTGGGTCCTCTTGGCATCACAGTTGTTGTCCTCATGGATGCTAAGCAGTGACTGGGCATCCTGATGAAATGGATTTTCCTCTGTTGACACAAGTGATTGTGTGGTTACTGTAGGGCTTAGGGACTGTGAAGTCATTATAGATAAAGTGCTTCCTTCTGTGCAATGGTAATAGAAACACATCAATGTTCCTCTGGCTGTGATAAACTGTACCATGTCTAAGGAAGGTCTAAGAGATATGACTCAATTAGACTTGATGGACTTATAATTTTGAATGATCTTCCAGCTTCAAGTCAGTATTTTAATGTAACTGCCTTGGGACTAATGGATACAAAAGGACTCGATCATTTTCCAAAGCCATAACATATTTTGAGAAATTCATGGCCAAATGGCCTGAATAATTGGATAAAAAGGCACTTTCCGAAAGTCGCATTGTATAATTGTGTTACTGGTTCATCGTCAAGGTTACTAACTAAAACGAGGCAGGTGTTTGCTGTACTACATTTATCAAAAGAACCAAACAATTTAAGGTTGACAAGATGTTAGGTTAGAACTTGTTTGCATAATACATTACAGCAAGGAATTTTAGTTAAGAGTAGAGAAAGATGAGATTGAAAAGTGCCCCTCAGTGAAGAGGTGGTTAATGCAGCAGGGTTCAAAGGTTTGCTTAGAGTAGCTATCGGACAAGCTGATGATTTGCTGTGATGTACAGAAAGAGCGCTGCAAGACCTGACTCGAAGGTTGTGCAACCTCCAACAAACTGCATTTGTCTAACCTCGCTCAGCTGTGGCAGTATAATGGGATGATGGCTTCTGCCATTAGCATGATGAAACGCACAAATAAGTGACTTAAGTGAAACCCACCAGGGGTTGCAATTTGGTTGGCCTTTGATGCCTCAGTTGGCTATGGAAACAATTTAATCTCTCTAATAGAATCTTGGTTCCCCCTCCATGCGCAAACAAAGCGGATTAAAGGGACAATAAGTCGAACACTACACAGGCTTTGTGATGGATCAGAATTCCCAATGCTGTGGGTGACATTTTGGTATTCTTCTGCAAGATGCACACAACTAGCCCAGAGCTCCGAACCTGTGGTCCAAATTTTACTTTTTTTTAATTATTAAATTCCATACTACTATGAATAGAAGCTAAACATTCTGTTCGAAAAAACAAACAAATCATAACCCTGTTAAAAGCAAGAATTAACTGTCAGAAGTATGAAATTTAAACAATTTTCATATATAAAACACATACATTATGCAAGGTTTAAGGCGAGAAACCATCCCAGCCAGATAGCAGCGGGAACAAACTGTTATGTACATTGTAATAATGAATCTAGAATTTTGGGTAAAAAACTGCCAGCTCAGTTGTCATCAATTTGTCATAATATTTACTGTGTTATTTTACACAAGTTAATGGCAGTTGTAGAATGGCACCGTTGTTATTTTTAATATGAAAAATGGCAGCTTAGTCGATATAATTTTACTGTAAAATTCACGGTGGTTTTTACACCAAATCAACAAATTACTCTAAATTACTGTCTTTTTTTTTTTACAATACACTTCTGGTGATTGAGCTGCCAGTACTTAAAATTAATATCTTCGGTCATTGTTTTTACAGTGCATTACTGTAAATAGAAAAACGGTATCACTGTTGTTTTTATGGAAAAAATTTTAGCAACTTTTTAACAGAGTATTGATGATATAAAAGATTACTCGAATGACTTAAATCAAGGTAAAGTTTTCCAATAATTAAATATCTTGTCTACATCACTAAATAGTATGCACTTTATCTAGGTCACTGCTTTCTTATTTTCTGTATGATTGTGAAGCTAATTATATCTCAAATGTCTAAAACTGTTGTAAATACCTCATATTTAGTTCCTTTCTCCCAGTCCAATTTTTGATATTAGCCATGGATCTACCATCCATCATTGTCTTCCTGCCTGGAGCATGTGTCTTTTGTAAGAGTATAATTTGTGGAAGATAGACAAAGGACTATTAAAAAAAAAAAAAAAAATGGTCGTAGACCAAAGACAATATGCAGACTGTTTGTTTATACTCTTCCTCTAAAGGCTGCCAGGTGGGTATAGAGAATATGAAGAGAGATTGGAGGAAGTTATAACAGGCAGCGATTTGGATTAGTTTACTGTGTACTCCAGATAGATGTAATTTCCCATGTTCCACAGATGAGACAGTTGCCACTTTAGTTACATAGTGGCTAGGCAGTTTTGTTGATAACAAACCTTAGAATGCAGTTATATTGTCTTTGTGGTTGTCCTGTATCATCAAAAACACATTAAGACCATGCATACTTGAGTCAAGGGATATTTTTTTTCAAATTGGCTGTTTGATAAGATGCAACTGTTCAACACTTAATTAAAACAATGAAATACATTTATTTATTTATCTGGTTTGTGTCACATAGACATTAGCATATAGGACTTTTGCATGAGCTCTCATTGGAAGCAAAAACAATTCAATATTACATTCAAGATTCAACAATGATACTACTGAAATACTATCTGTTGCCAGGGGAGATTTGGCCCATATATTTACACATCTATGACTGCAAGGTAGTGTCCTGCAAGGAGTCCAGCGGGTGAAAGAAGAGCACCTAATAGTAATGATGCTCATAATATATTACTAAATGAGCAAACTGGCAGTTTGTAGCTACCTCTCAGCTTAACCTGCATGTTTTATGGATGAGAAGAATCTCGCTGTGAGAGAATGAAAGCCCCTCTCAAGATGGCCCTGTAACAGCTTCCTAAAAAAAAATAGACAGGGGTTTATAGGTGTTTATCATTGCACAATTCAACATCTTTCTTTCATGGCCGAAAAGGGTGTGCATCAGAGATGGGGGAACTGTAAAGCTTCTATGTCTTTAGCCAATATATGAGATTGATCAGAGAGCCTCTGAAATAGTTTGGGTGCCTTACAATTTAGAAAGCAATAAACTAAGTGCATTAAGATCAAGGAAAGTGTCTTGAAACTGCTTTTCCCCCGCAGCTTCTTTTATGTTCATGATGGGGCAACATAATGGCTTACACGTGATCTTTTATTTATCGTCTTATTCAACTCTCATTTGACTTATTGTTTCTGACCACCTAAAAAGGCTAGCAAACACTGTATTTTTTCAAAAAGGTGATGTTATTTTAATTTGCAAATGTTTGTGCTGAATAATCAACAGCTTTTTTCTCCAGTGTTATTTTACTTTCACTGTTGATAACTTGTAGGAAATATAGTCCAACAGCTTTGTTGTGTTAAGTAAAAACTAATTAAATTAGGGATTTTTTGATCCGGGTTTCATTTTGTTACTAATACCAATATAATTGTTAATTTATTTATGGTGACTGCTATTGACATTTTAACAATAGCAACACCATCTTCAAACCAGTCCCTTTTTCTCCTCTATTACATGTAATTGTTTGAGCAAAACATAGTGAATAGAACACAATAACTAAATAAAAGCAACCTGTTTAGCCACATCTGCCAGTGATAATGAAACTTGATAATGAAACTGGCTAATGCAGTTTTATTTGCCATAATATAGGTGATTATTGTTAGTTTAGATGAGAAACTCCATATTGTATGGAGACACAAAATTAATTGGAAGCTGTTTTTTAGCCAGGGGACTAAAAAAGCATAATGTCAGTCAGAGGGGATTGGCGTTTGTGATCAACACTAATCGGCAATGGCAATCACAAAGTCAGCAGATTATATGGTGGCCGATCAATCTGCATATTCCTAAATCAAATGGTAGGTCAATCGTTTACATTTAGTGTTTTCTATTTCAATACTACAAATGTTAACAATAGAATATATAAACACAAATACAATGCCGTTTTTTATAGTATAAGGTTAACAGGGGTTGTTAGTATGTTGTCTAGGTTAATAATTAGGTCATTTTTTAATTACTAGACTTCACCACTTGTAACCGTACACAGGGGTTATCACAGCTCCCTAGCATCAAACAAGTAGTCAAGAAACAAGGGCTGGGTGATTATATGATTGTGATCGCTGATCGTAATTAATTTGAGTTCGATCACCGTGGTCAGCTGTTAGCATATTTCCTCGATCAAACATGGCGGACATGTCTGAGAAGTTACCGCAGTAGTAAACAGTAGGAAAGCAATGGTGCTTGGTATTATCCTGCATGAAACAATCCACACTTATTGATCGTGATCCTGTGTGTGTGTGCGTGTGTGTGTGGGTGGGTGCCTCGTTGTGAAAGTCAGTCACCTCACGACGTAATTAATGTTCAGTTGCCTTATACCTCGTCCCCATACACAACTGTAAGTGCTGCCCACAAGAACAAAATAAAGAAATATGACTAGCATAGAAGTTGAAATACAACATTTAAAAGGAGCAGCGGCTTTAGTTGCACTGTCTCCTGCATCTCACCAGTAATCCTGCCCCCGAATGTGGACTTGCAGGCACACTGAGAACGTCGATGTGACTGTATTGGTCCAGACTAAGAGAATCAACACACCCACTAATTTAATCAGAAAAGGCATTTTTATAAATTAGACTTTGTGTTTGTTTGTGTCTGCAAAGATTCCACTCCTCTGATATAAAATGTACTAAAAAAAACTTGTCCCAGCTGTTGAAGTAACAAGCACAGTTGTACAGGTATAACAGAAAACTATTTTGTGGATTAAAAAATCCCAAAACATTTGGTTTTTTAAATAATCATTAAACTTGCTTTATGTGTTGGTACACATTATTTTACACTAACTCAAATTCAAACTGCACTTTAATATGTTTTCATTCAATATAAGGTACCGTATTTGGGTTTTAAAAACTCCACAATCTGGGTCACCGCTTGTTTGCCAAAGCACTGGTGAGAAGCACTGATGTCTACAAGTAATCAAAGAATACAAATACAAACCCCGATTCCATATGAGTTGGGAAATTGTGTTAGATGTAAATATAAACGGAATACAATGATTTGCAAATCATTTTCAACCCATATTCAGTTGAATATGCTACAAAGACAACATTTTTGATGTTCAAACTGATAAACATTTTTTTTGCAAATAATCATTAACTTTAGAATTTGATGCCAGTAACACGTGACAAAGAAGTTGGGAAAGATGGCAATAGATACTGATAAAGTTGAGGAATGCTCATCAAACACTTGTTTGGAACATCCCACAGGTAAACAGGCAAATTGGGAACAGGTGGGTGCCATGATTGGGTATAAAAGTAGATTCCATGAAATGCTCAGTCATTCACAAACAAGGATGGGGCAAGTGTCACCACTTTGTCAACAAATGCGTGAGCAAATTGTTGAACAGTTTAAGAAAAACCTTTCTCAACCAGCTATTGCAAGGAATTTAGGGATTTCACCATCTGCGGTCCGTAATATCATCAAAGGGTTCAGAGAATCTAGAGAAATCACTGCACGTAAGCAGCTAAGCCTGTGACCTTCGATCCCTCAGGCTGTACTGCATCAACAAGCGACATCAGTGTGTAAAGGATATCACCACATGGGCTCAGGAACACTTCAGAAACCCACTGTCAGTAACTACAGTTGGTCGCTACATCTGTAAGTGCAAGTTAAAACTCCTTTGCAAGGCGAAAACAGTTTATCAACAACACCCAGAAACGGCGTCAGCTTTGCTGCGCCTGAGCTCATCTAAGATGGACTGATACAAAGTGGAAAAGTGTTCTGTGGTCTGACGAGTCCACATTTCAAATTGTTTTTGGAAACTCTGGACGTCGTGTCCTCCGGACCAAAGAGGAAAAGAACCATCCGGATTGTTATAGGCGCAAAGTTGAAAAGCCAGCATCTGTGATGGTATGGGGGTGAATTAGTGCCCAAGACATGGGTAACTTACACATCTGTGGAGGCGCCATTAATGCTGAAAGGTACATACAGGTTTTGGAGCAACATATGTTGCCATCCAAGCAACGTTACCATGACGCCCCTGCTTATTTCAGCAAGACAATGCCAAGCCACGTGTTACATCAACGTGGCTTCATAGTAAAAGAGTGCGGGTACTAGACTGGCCTGCCTGTAGTCCAGACCTGTCTCCCATTGAAAATGTGTGGCGCATTATGAAACCTAAAATACCACAACGGAGACCCCCGGACTGTTGAACAACTTAAGCTGTACATCAAGCAAGAATGGGAAAGAATTCCACCTGAGAAGCTTAAAAAATGTGTCTCCTCAGTTCCCAAATGTTTACTGAGTGTTGTTAAAAGGAAAGGTGATGTGACACAGTGGTGAACATGCCCTTTCCCAACTACTTTGGCACGTGTTGCACCAATGAAATTCCAAGTTAATTATTATTTGCCAAAAAAAAATAAAATTTATGAGTTTGAACATCAAATATCTTGTCTTTGTAGTGGATTCAATTGAATATGGGTTGAAAAGGATTTGCAAATCATTGTATTCCGTTTATATTTACATCTAACACAATTTCCTAACTCATATGGAAATGGGGTTTGTAATATTTTTCCATTTGAAAGTGTTGTTTAGTAAATGTCAACTTGAAATACAAGTCTTACAGTATTCACGACACCAATTATAGTTTGTTTACAGCAGAATTTTTTGTTGACAAGCAAGAAAAAAAAAGAACAGATGAAAAAAAAGTTGTTCTTCTTATTACCCCCACTAAACGTACCGAAAAAGAAGCAAAACCATGGCCCTAAAACCAGGTACGGACCATAGCGTGGGTTACCTGCACTGTGGTACGTCTAGTAAACACAATTATAGATATGAACAAAATGACAGTTGTCAGCTGTTAGCATATATTACCTCAGTCAAACATGGTGGAAATGTCTGTTACAAGATACTGCGGTAGTAAATATTTGGGATGCGGCACTCGGTGTAATTCTGCACGGGACAATCTGCTTTAATTTAAAACATTTATTAAAAAGTGATGATAATCAAGTTTGGTTGATATGAAAAAAATAATTGTGATAATTTTTTTGCTACATGCAAAAAGGGCAAACGAGATTCAGGCCATGACCACAGTCCACATACTACAGGTATTTTGAAAAACACTTGTTTTTGCGCATAGGACACTCGTCCTTACACAAACGTAGGTTTTTGTCCCTAAAAGTTTTTGCAAAACTCTGGCAAGAGTGGAAATGTTTCAAAACTCCTGCTTTGTTTTTTCTGTGTGCATGAGCAAAACTAAGCGTTTTGGTTTGTGTCATACGTAATGTCAGGTTTCACCAACATGTAATTGATCGTAGCGAAGAGCCACAGCAAAATAAAAGCTGCCTCTCCTTTAAAAATATATATTTTACTGTACATGAAAACCAATCTAAGTCATTTTAAAATTTGGCCACCGAAAAACTCTGATCACCGAAACCGCACTGCTGAAACAAGATGTTATAACGTGAGCAAAACGCACGCGATTGTCTGGAGCGGAGACAGCATGTCAGCTACAGTATGTTGACATACTTTAATATAGACGGTCCCTACAAATTGTGTAATTTGCAAAGTAATCAATGAAGAGGACAATGGCGCTCTTTCAAGGAGAGACATTGCAGGTGGTGGTGGTGGTGGAGGTGTCGGCGGTAAGACCGAGGCGTCGTCCACACCTTGGCTCACGCCCAGCCTCGCCAGGCCCGACAGACTCAGCCCTGTGAGGCGATCCTTGTCACGGATCGGACTAACCGACTTCTCTTGTCTGCCTTGTTCTAACATGACAGAGGCTGTTCACCTTGGAGACCTGCTTGGGATACGGGTATACGGTAGTGTTGTTCCGATACCAATATTTTGGTACAGATACCACAATTATTTTGATACTTTTCGGTACTTTTCGATACTTTTCTAAATAAAGGGAGCCACAAAAAATTGCATTATTGGCTTTATTTTAACAAAAAATCTTAGGGTACGTTAAACATATGTTTCTTATTGCAAGTTTGCCCTTAAATAAAATAGTGACATATGAGACAACTTGTCTTTTATTAGTAAGTAAGCAAACAAAGACTCCTAATTTAGTCTGCTGACATATGCAGTAACATACTGTGTCATTTTCCATTCTATTATTTTGTCAAAATTATTAAGGACAAGTGGTAGAAAAATTAATTATTAATCTACTTGTTAATTTACTGTTAATATCTGCTTACTTTCTCTTTTAACGTGTTCTATCTACACTTCTTTTAAAATGTAATAATCAAAATATATGCATTATCACAAATTATGCAAATGATATCATATTGACCTCGCCCAGGACTACCCATAAGCACGTCCCCACCACCACGAGTATATTGGCAATCTGGGGGAAACTGAATGTGCTACATCCATCTATCCATCCATCCATTTTTTACCGCTTGTCCCTTTCGGGGTCACTGGAGCCTATCTCAGCTGCACACGAGCGAAAGGCGGGGTACACCCTGGACAAGTCGCCACCTCATCGCAGGGCCAACACAGATAGACAGACAACATTCACACTCACATTCTTACACTAGGGACAATTTAGCCAATCAGCTTATATCCAGGTGCATGTCTTTGGAGGTGGGAGGAAGCCGGAGTACCCGGAGGGAACCCACGCAGTGAATGTGCAACATTATCTCCGAAAAGAACATGGCTTTATTGACTTACAGGTGTTGGTTACATTGCACGCAGCATTAAACGGGCATGCCTGTGCCTCATAACATGCATGGATAATTGAACAAAATATATTTTTGATGTTTTCTGGGCTCCATGTAAGTGTGAGCTGATTTTCAAGGTCATGCAAACCTCGTTGTTCATCTAATATTTCACTATATTGATGAACGAGGTTGTTATATGTACAACCAAATCAGTTGAGGTTGCTTTTTTAGGATTCTGATTCGACAAAATGCGCACGAGAACACCAAAGTGGGGTAAATGTGCATTTATGTAAATATCTGCGTGACATGGTGTCAAATTTAAATACACTATATTGCCAAAAGTATTTGGCCACCCATCCAAATGATCAGGATCAGGTGTCCTAATCACTTGGCCCGGCCATAGGTGTATAAAATCAAGCACTGTTTCTACAAACATTTGTGAAAGAATGGGCCGCTCTCAGGAGCTCAGTGATTTCCAGCGTGGAACTGTCATAGGATGCCACCTGTGCAACGAATCCAGTCGTGAAATTTCCCTCCCTAAATATTCCAATGATGGACGAGTCTGGGTTTGGAGGTTGCCAGGAGAACGGTACATTGTGCCGAGTGTGAAATATGGTGGAGGAGGAATTATGGTGTGGGGTTGTTTTTCAGGAGTTGGGCTTGGACCCTTAGTTCCAGTGAAAGGAACTTTGAATGTTCCAGGATACCAAAACATTTTGAGCAATTCCATGCTCCCAACCTTGTGGGAACAGTTTGGAGTGGGCCCCTTCCTCTTCCAACATGACTGTGCACCAGTGCACAAAGCAAGGTCCATAAAAACATGGATGACAGAGTCTGGTGTGGATGAAATTGACTGGCCTGCACAGAATCCTGACCTGAACCCGATAAAACACCTCCGGGATGAATTAGAACGGAGACTGCGAGCCAGGCCTTCTCGACCAACATCAGCGTGTGACCTCACCCATGCGCTTTTGGAAGAATGGTCGAAAATTCCTATAAACAAACTCTGCAACCTTGTGGACAGCCTTCCCAGAAGAGTTGAAGCTGTAATAGCTGCAAAAGGTGGACCGACATCATGTTGACCCCTATGGGTTAGAAATGAGATGGCACTTCAAGTTCATATGTGAGTCAAGGAAGGTGGCCAAATACTTTTGGGAATGTAGTGTAGTTGTGCTATATGTCACTGAAGTGATAAACACCAGATTTTGCCTTGTCTCACTGACAGGTGTTAGTAAGTGCACAGGGCGTCACGCTACTTTGAGTTGCAACAATCCTTAGCCGAGAGAGCTGCTTTCTCTCATAGTGCCTTTAAAAAGCCTCGGACAATTAAGCAAACATGCAGCCCAACCCGCCACGTGATAGTAATTCTATAACCCTTTTTACATTAGTCCTCAATTTCTCAACACCTCCATTGCAGTTAGTTCCTCAGGATTTTGACCCAGCAGCACAGGTCATCACGCTGAGACAAAGAGAGAGATTCTTATCAGCACTGCTTTTCCTCCCCTCGCCCACCTTCAGCGCCAGCCTCTCAGTGGTGAGCAATCACTACTCTGAAACTTAATATCAGTGATATCATCAGGGTGCTTCTTCTCTGCTCTCTCAGGCCTGAAAGGGGTGTTGAGAAAAGAAGCGTCCGACACTTTGCTGACAGAGGGTGCCCCCAGGGAGTGTTGATCAGTTTGGTACCATTAAGCAGGCTGTAATACAAGCCCTAAAGACTGACAGGCAGGCAGGTGCTGACACAGTCGCTATGTGTACATGCACTAAAATAATGTGAATTATTGTATACATTCCGTTGAAACCAGCTTTCTAAAATGAATAAAAACACTTTATTTAGAGAAAGTTTAGTGGTGTCAAGGATCGAATTGACACATGTTGACTATGGCACCGTTTAGACTACTTGCCAAATCTCAACCCTCAAGTGACAGTTTAAATGCTGCAATGTGCTTCAAATCTGATCATTTTAAATCAGATTCAGGCCACATCAGATCTTTACAAATGTGATTTCAGTATAAACGGAAACGCGTCCTGAATGCGACTTTGGCATCATCTTTTGTCGAGCTACATCAGGTGTCGGCAACCCGCGGCTCTTTGATCACTCTGATGCGGCTCAGCTTGTCACAGCCATCCTTGCGCTCTGTTTGTCAAACCTCGGGACACGGCCACGGCCGCGCACAAGCTTTATTCTCTCTCTCTCTCTCTCTCTCTCTCTCTCTCTCTCTCTCTCTCTCTCTCTCTGCCTCTCTCTCTGCCTCTCTCTCTCTCTCTGCCTCTCTCTGCGCAATACAACAGAAACCGTTGGCCAACCAAAAAGTAACCACAGAACACTATACGGGAGAAATTCGGGAGAATGGTTGTCCCGGGAGATTTTCAGGAGATACACTGAAATTAGGGAGGGTTGGCAAGTATGAACATCGCACACACCTCACAGATGAGAGCTTAGAATCCTGTGTGAAGATAAAGGTGACGTCATACAGTCCTGATGTGGAGACGCTGTGCGCTGCGGTTCAGGAGCAGAAATCACATTGACCAAGTATGATAAATATTTTAATTTACTATAATTTTGCATATATTCACATTTTTTAATTGTTCAGTGAAATCGACATTTTATTATTCAGGTTGGCAGCTGACTGCACGGCGCCAGTAAAAGGATGACGGCACAGAGAGAGAGGACGGAATTTTTGGTTCTCTGCCAGTGGATAATTTAAGTTCGCCGTTTTGTTTTTTCATTACTACAAGGAGGACTTAAATAGACATTAAGTATTTTACTTAACCTTCAACCTGACGTCTTTTTCGGAGTTAAAAACCTTTTGTTGCATGCAGAAATTATAATTAATTTTCTCTGCAGTCGTTCATTGATTTCATAAATGTAACCCATAATAGTTTGTTTATACATAGCACAAAGCAAAAAAAAACTTTATATGCAGTGTTATTTCATTTTAAATTTCAAAGGAGTTTTGTGGCTCCCATTGTTTTCTTTAATTTGTGAAACGGGTCAAAATGGCTCTTTGAGTGGTAAAGGTTGCCGACCCCGAGCTACATCATTCAAGTGAGTTGATAAATAAACGCTAATGTCCGTGATGCCTCTACTTAAGACTTATAAAAGATTAGAACCCTCCCAAATATTTTACACTATATATACACTACCGTTCAAAAGTTTGGGGTCACATTGAAATGTCCTTATTTTTGAAGGAAAAGCACTGTACTTTTCAATGAAGATAACTTTAAACTAGTCTTAACTTTAAAGAAATACACTCTATACATTGCTAATGTGGTAAATGACTATTCTAGCTGCAAATGTCTGGTTTTTGGTGCAATATCTACAAAGGTGTATAGAGGCCCATTTCCAGCAACTATCACTCCAGTGTTCTAATGGTACAATGTGTTTGCTCATTGGCTCAGAAGGCTAATTGATGATTAGAAAACCCTTGTGCAATCATGTTCACACATCTGGAAACAGTTTAGCTCGTTACAGAAGCCACAAAACTGACCTTCCTTTGAGCAGATTGAGTTTCTGGAGCATCACATTTGTGGGGTCAATTAAACACTCAAAATGGCCAGAAAAAGAGAACTTTCATCTGAAACTCGACAGTCTATTCTTGTTCTTAGAAATTAAGGCTATTCCACAAAATTGTTTGGGTGACCCCAAACTTTCGAACGGTAGTGTATTAATTTATATATTATATTATTTTAATTTATTTTCATGTAAAGAAACAACACATTTTTAAGGTGTGGCAACTTCTATTTTATTTTGTAGTAGTGGTAGTGACTTCCTTGTTCAATTACGGAATCCAGTCAACTTCCTTTGTTTTTACTTTATCGCACTGCGCATGCAAGTGACGTCGAGGCCACATTGGGGCCTGTGCGCGTTTATACTGGAGTCTGATTAAGATCACATTTTACTTGCAGTCTACCCCAGGGCAGCTGTGGCTACGAAAGTAGTTTACCCCCACCAGGTGTGAATGAATGATGGGTTTTTAACATGTAAAGCGACTTTGGGTACTTAGAAAAGCGCTATATAAATCCCAGGTATTATTATTATTATTATTATTAAACAGTCAGCTGGAAAAAATCAGATTAAAAAAAAAAAAAAAATCAGATTTGGGCCACTTTGGCCTGCAGTGTAAACATAGTCTTCGTGATCGGAAACCGTATCTGTCTTGTATACATTTCAATTGATCGACCATTGCCGTGGGTTTTCTACTCACGCGCCAGTCTCCATGGAGGCTTAACAACATTCAATTCACAAAAGAGGAAGAAGCCAAAAGGAGGGGCCTGTTTATACCAGCAAGGAGAGAAAAGGAAACAATTAAAATCTACCTGTGGTAGTATGTTTTAGAGTACCATTTCTTATATATATATATATATATATATATATATATATATATATATATATATATATATATATATATATATATATATATATATATATATATATATATATATATATATATATATATATATATATATATATCAGTCAAGATCATTTTTAACAAAAAAATGCCACAACTAAAAATTACAAAAATAAATGAAAACTAGGAATGTGTGAAAGTAGCAGGAAGAAGCATCATCTTATGGTGTCCTACCTCATACATACACATGCTTTTTACCGTTTTAATATGTGACATGACAAGGCCTGGGCAGATAATCAAGAAATCAATTAATCGAACAATAAGTGAAAATGAACTTGATAATTTTGCCTGCCAGTCGATAAAATGCCATGTTAATGTGGGTTTTCTTCATCCCTCGCTTCCGAACAGGGTGCAAGTGGTTTCACTCTTTGCATTACTCTGACCACCCTAAGCGCATTTGTTCAATAGCAGGATTGAGTGAATGAGTGTCAAAAGAAAAGCGAACATTGTGAAGCGTTTTTAAAATGAATGCGCCGCCGTATGCTTAAAATGGGCAAAATACATAAATATTACATGTTGTGCTTGTTACTACATTACACATATACTTACAGCATGTATATAAAATCTTGATGGAAGTGTTTGGATATTTTTTAAAGCTCTTTATAGGCTAAATACAGCGACTCCCATAGTCCACATTGTAAGCAGACCTTTGCTCTCATTCATTTACTGGTTAGAATGCATAAAAAAAGGAGAACATATTTGTTTTTGTCTTTCATAAGGATTCTGAATGTTAGGCAAAACTCCAAAAAAGGTGCTGTTCCCCTTTATATGAGTCAGTATGTTGGAAAGTGATGACAACAAAACAAACCACTCAACCTAGTTTTTCTAACTCGGGGATAAAAAAAAAAGCATTTTCAAGTTGAATAAATTTTTGCTAACAGCGATATAGAGTCCATTTTATTTTTATTGTTTGTTCATTATTTAGGATAATTAAACATTATTGACCTTTCAATTACAATGGTACAAAAATACTACGGTAATGACAGATAAACGTTTATTGCTTTTTGAAAGGGTTTAATTGCATCATTGTTAATATACATGGATCTCAAAATGATACTGAGAATAATATTATAAATATTTTGTGGGAGAATATATGGTCCAGCTAAATTTAACGGCCTAGTCCGAGTCATGACAATTTATTTCTCACCGGTTTGTTAGAAAGTTGTATTTACAATGTAATTAAAATAGACTGAGAAACATCTTGAATCATAATACACCAATCTGAATAATTGTCAGTTATGAAGAAGATCTCTCCAACTTGTCATTTTGCGAACAAGCTGTAGGTCGGATATTTACTGTGACCTCAGGAGGAGTGACCAATCTCAATCATTGGTCCAGACAGTAAGTACAACTTTAATTTTGAAATTGATGTCTTCCTTAGTAGTTCATTAGGAACTTGGTATCGACCAATAACATTACTCTGCTTCCGCTTTGCTGGAACTGTATTGTATAATCATAAAGCGTTCATGAGGGTGTATTACTTTGATCACTGAGTGCATTGCTATTGTTCTCTTTATAAACAATTAATAACTGGGTCAAGGAATTGCATTCATTCATCCAATTCCTTATTTCAGATTAAAGACAAGCACCCTAATACATGGTTAACTGGTGTTACATTCTCAATTGGTAAACAAATACAAGTTTGTCGGATTGACTAAAGAAAAATGAAGAAATGATGCGTGCAGTATGCAGTGCGCTTATCAACATATCACATCAGAGTCTCATAAGTAAATCAATTTGCCAAGTGAGTAAAGTTAACTTCTCAATGCTGTCCATTTAGGCTTCAATTTATCAGTTAGATCTTGACAGCGAGGTCAATACAACATCATTTATGTCTTTATGTCTGTCCGAGGATTACAATCAGCTCCCCTTGTTGTGAGTCTTTCCAACAATATTTGGCCAGTTTGGGGAAGAATGGCCTTTGGCTGCACATCTGAATCAGTTTGATGGCTGAAAGGTAAAATGAGACATCCATTCAGTACGACCATAATCATAGAGAGACAAACAATGCAAACTACAACAAATGTTTATTTGATGCACATATAATTTTGACAGATAGGCCAGTAAGAGCCAAGCAAGTGCATTTTTGGACACAGAGCATTAAACATGTAGCTCTTATATGCCTGCCTAAGCCACTGCTTGAACTGAGAGCCGCCTGCTCTTCTCTGATAGCAAGCCTCTGCTGTCTCTTCGCCTGGCACATCCTAACATTAGTGTGCTTTTCACTCACTGAGCTGGTTTCATTAGCCGGGTTGAATAGTGCAATTTCAGGTCTCTAATGGACTGTGACACGGGTGGCCAAATTTTCTTTTCAGACAGTACATGGCTGATTTGTGGAACTAAGCTTCTGCCAGTCCAGTTGGTTTCTGGCCACACCATACTACCACATTTTCACTGGAATGTCATTGACAGTAGTAGAACTATTGTGGCCCTTATACCATGTGGTGTTTTAATGTGGCTAACAATACTAGTGAAATGATTTATGTAAAAGTGTTTGTAATAATTGGGAAAATAGCAAGGAACTTTCAGATTACTTTCATGTATTTGTTTTTTGTCGACACATGTCATACGCTAGTAATAAATAGTGCTGTTAATCTGACTCAAGTAGATGCAATAAATAAAGCAGCTCTTGTAAATTTCAATGCTGAGAACTTTTATATTTCAGCCGAACAATGTTTTCATACATTGTTTGTACCGTTGGTTTTCCACCTGCACTGGATAATAATATGTAACACCTGTTTAATTGTCTAGTCCCTTAGTATCAACATTTCTTAGTGTGCTATAATTACTTTGACTACTAAGTCTCTCCAGGATTACTATCACTTGTCCAGAGGATGTTTCCACCCGTTTCTTACCGAACAAAGTGAAACAGGAATTTTGAAACATATGGTCTATGTGAAGTAAATGCACTAAGTAAAGAGGGATGTTGGACGTGGCTGATTGTTCGCTGGTTGAGTGCTCTTGTTTGGGTTTCTTTTTGTCACCAAATATATCTAGACAGTGGGAGACAGTAGGGGGGCTTAGCGCTCCAAAACAGATGGTTGAAATCTGTTTAACACCCTGAGATAAATACCCCTCTTTATTTTCCAAGGTACCCTAAGTGGTATTGTGTTTACGGAAAGCTTGTGACATTAGGGTCAAACTGAGTGTTTGCAAATGCTGTGCTACTTTGAGCTAAGCTCGGCGTTTTTTTTTTCTACACCCCCCTGTACCCTTATGGCCACACATGGTGATGTTGGGGTATCTTTTTTGATTGAATAAATCCACTCGCTGTGTTATAAAAATGACCACAATATCATGTATTTCTTCTGTGCTGATACTGTCAACATAGTAGGGTGAAGTGCTCTCAAAAGAACTAGTGTGGAAAGCCTTGCACAAGGGAAAGAGGGAAGTCACAGTGGGTGTGGATGGACTTCTGCGCTGCCTGGTTTTAAAGAAAAGAAGCTGAAGTATTTCAAAGAAGCTTTTCCACAATGAGCGGTTCAGTGGCTCTCACTAGACTGCCTTGTCAATCGCACAGCAGTGCGAGTGCGTGGACAGCTGGTCTTCGACTGGCCTACGGAAGCAGTGAATTGAGTCGAGGTTGTGCTTCAGTACAAAGATGAAATGGTAACTGGGTGTAAGAATTACACTTCCTTTAAAGGCCTACTACCGACCACGCAGTCTGATATCAATGATGAAATCTTAACATTGCAACACATGCCAATAAGGTTAACTTATAAAGTGCAATTTTAAATTTCCTGCAAAACTTCCGGTTGAAAACGTCTATGTATAATGACATATGCGCGTGACGTCAATCGTTGAAATGGAAGTATTCGGACCCCATTGAATCCAATACAAAAAGCTCTGTTTTCATCTCAAAATTCCACAGTATTCTGGACATCTGTGTTGGTGAATCTTTTGCAATTTGTTTAATGAACAATGAAGACTGCAAAGAAGAAAGTTGTAGGTGGGATCGGTGTATTAGCGACGGACTACAGCAACACAACCAGGAAGACTTTGAGATGGATAGCAGACGCGCTAGCCGCCGGCCTCACCTTGACTTCCTCCGTCTCCGGGCCGCCAACCGCATCTATGATCGGGTGAAGTCCTTCGTCGCTCCGTCGATCGCTGGAACGCAGGTGAGCACGGGTGTTGATGAGCAGATGAGGGCTGGCGTAGGTGGATAGCTAATGTTTTTAGCATAGCTCTGTGAGGTCCCGTTGCTAACTTCAATGGTGTCATTAGCAACAGCATTGTTAAGCTTTGCCAGCCTGGAAAGCATTAACCGTGTAGTTACATGTCCATGGTTTAATAGTATTGTTGATTTTCTGTCTATCCTTCCAGTCAGGGGTTTATTTCTTTTGTTTCTATCTGCACTTAAACCCGATGCTATCACGTAAGCTCCGTAGCTAAAGAGCTTCACCGATGTATTGTTGTGGAGATAAAAGTCACTGTGAATGTCCATTTCGCGTTCTCGACTCTCATTTTCAAGAGGATATAGTATCCGAGGTGGTTTAAAATACAAATCCGTAATCCACAATAGAAAAAGGAGAAAGTGTGGAATCCAATGAACCCTTGTACCTAAGTTACGGTCAGAGCGAAAAAAGATACGTCCTGCACTGCACTCTAGTCCTTTACTCTCACGTTCCTCATCCACAAATCTTTCATCCTCGCTCAAATTTATGGGGTAATTGTCGCTTTCTCGGTCCGAATCGCTCTCGCTGCATTGTAAACAATGGGGAAATGTGAGGAGCCTTTCAACCTGTGACGTCACGCTACTTCCGGTACAGGCAAGGCTTTTTTTATCAGCGACCAAAAGTTGCAAACTTTATCGTCGATGTTCTCTACTAAATCCTTTCAGCAAAAATATGGCAATATCGCGAAATGATCAAGTATGACACATAGAATGAATCTGCTATCCCCGTTTAAATAAAAAAAAAATTCATTTCAGTAGGCCTTTAAGATGAGTTATCAAATCTCATGTCTCTTGACCATGACCAACTCAACATCACTATGTAATCACCTTCTTGACTTCTTTTTACCTTTGTGCTTGTACATACGTTAAAACCAGTGATGCACAGCGAGTTTCATTGCTGGTAAGGCACTGACTCCTAGTGGAGTTTTGTTTTTAACTTTAATAATTTGTGCTATGAATAGTAACTGGATTATACTTGTATAGCACTTTTCTATCTTCAAGGTACTCAAAGCGCTTTGACATCATTTCTACATTCACCCATTCACGCACACATTCACACACTGTTGGCGGAAGCTGCCATGCAAGGCACTAACCTGACCCATCAGGAGCAAGGGTGAAGTGTCTTGCTCAAGGACACAATGGACGTGTCTAGGATGGTGGAAGCTGGGATCGAACCAGGGCACCCTTATGTTGCTTGCACGGCCGCTTTACCAGCCGAGCCACGTCGTCCCCAGTGTTAGGTCTAATCAACGTTAATACAGGTTGACGTTAATACAGGTTGATCAACAAGAGGATAACAAATCAGAAAAGAATAATTCACTTTATGTAATTATGTTTTCAAATACTTCTTAGTATTATCTATTTCTTTATGAAACCATGTGTGGTTCATGCTGTCCTATATGGACAAAAATATACATCTTGATATTGGTAATTTTATATCTCAATAATGATGAATCACAATAGTAATTTTAAACACATTCAATCTGCCAATTTTGCTTGTCTTTTCTCCTTTTAGTTTTAAAACACATTGTGTATATATATATATACACATATATATATATATATATATATATATATATATATATATATATATATATATATATATATATATATATATATATATATATATATAAGGACAAGACCATTAAAAAATGAATACATACATTTTTGTTAGTACCAGACCTTAATTTTGACAGTCTACACTAGTGCCATGTCAACACAAAAGTGACATTAACATCAACATTTTGAATAATACTATTGCAAACTCCAACACCTAATTTTGATCAAATGCATGACACGTTTATTTTAAAAACATGTACTTACAAACAAACACAAACAAGGGCAGGGAGTTCTTTGGCGCAAATATGAATAAATAAATGGCTCCCTGAAGCAGTGTATCTCGGAAATAATTTGTATCTCTTAATAATGTGAACTGGGAAGGATTAAAAGGGTTCCAAATTCACAAGTGTTGATATTGTCAGACCGTTAGCAAGCTGATCAACTAGCAATAATACACTTGATTACAAAATGGAAAACGTTATTAAGATGTTGTCATGCTGCGATACAAAGTACCATATTTTCCGCACCATAAGCCGCACCTAAAAACCACAATTTTTCTCAAAAGCTGACAGTGCGGCTAATAACCCGGTGCGCCTTACATATGGATTAATATTAATATTTATTTTCATAAAGTTTAGGTCTCGCAACTACGGTAAACAGCCGCCATCTTTTTTCCCCGTAGAAGAGGAAGCGCTTCTTCTTCTACGGTAAGCAACCGCCCCATAGAAGAGGAAGCGCTTCTTCTTCTACTGTTAGCAACCGCCAAGGTGAGCTCCCGCCCCCGTAGAAGAGGAAGCGCTTCTTCTTCTTCTACTGTAAGCAACCGCACCCGCCCCCGTAGAAGAAGAAGTGCGCGGATATTACGTTTCATTTCATTTGTGTGTTTCTGTAAAGACCACAAAATGTTTCCTACTAGGAGACACGCGTACAAGGTTCCACTGACTTTTGATATTCCTGTGAACCGCACTGTGGATACAACGGGAACACATACAGTGAATATTCGCACCACAGGGAATGAGAAGTCGTCTTCACCGTGGTTCTAGCTTGCCATGCTAACGGCCAGAAACTTCCACCCATGGTGATATTCAAAAGGAAGACCTTGCCAAAAGAGAACTTTCCAGCCGGCGTCATCATAAAAGCTAACTCGAAGGGATGGATGGATGAAGAAAAGATGAGCGAGTGGTTGATAGACGTTTACGCGAAGACATCGGGTGACTTTTTTCACGCAGCTACGTCCCTGTTGATCTACGACTGCATGAGCGTCCACTTCACAGATGGTGTCAAAAAACAAGTGAAGCACACCAAAGAAGAATAATTCGATGGATTTGTGGATGAGTAATAACTTCAGAAAGTGAGCTTTAAATGTTTATTTTGTGTGTTGTGTGACATTAACGTTGGAGCAACGTTGAGTTATTGATGTTGCTATTGCTCTGCACTATTTTGAGTGTTACTATTTTTGTGATTGCACATTTGCACATTACATTTTGGGAGTGAACAGAGTTGTTAGAACGCTGGTTTGTAATATATTATTAAAGTTTGACTGACCTATCTGACTGTTTTGTTGACATTCCCTTTAGCGCAGCGTAGGTGCGGCTAATAGCACGGGGCGGCTAATAGGTAAACAAAGTTTTGAAATATGCCGTTCATTGAACGTGCGGCTAATAACACGGGGCGCCTTATGGTGCGGAAAATACGGTACCTTATTTTCTGGACTATAAGCATCTACTTTTTCCAACGCTATGTAACCTGCTGCTTTTTAAACGGTGCAGCTAATTTGTGGATTTTTCCTCGCTAACGGCCATAATGTTTTGTATTTAATAGTTTTCATAACTTGCTGACAGAAACACTGAAAATATGTTATTTTTTGTGCTATGGCGCCATCTTTTGGACAAGTTTGCTCACTGTAGGTGCTGCGAGTTAAAAATATACTTCCTATTTCATGCCGTAAGTATATTCGTCCATTGCGTCTCTGCTCGAAAGCTGATTGGCAACACTAAATTGTCCCTAGTGTGTGTGAATGTGAGTGTGAATGCTTGTCTGTCTATCTGTGTTGGCCCTGCAATGAGGTGGAGACTTGTACAGGGTGTACCCTGCCTTCTGCCTGAGTGCAGCTGACAAGAGGGACAAGCGGTAAAAAATGGATGGATGGAAGGATTCTTCATTCATCACTCCAAGTGACGTTTTACAATACAACTAAAACAATTCCTACTTACGAAACTGTTCCATGTGTGATGTCTGTAGGAGCGTTTTTATACATATTTGTACGTGCTATCGTAATGTAATCAAGCTAATGTCGTCAAATATGCTAATACGTTTAAAAGTGTTTGTACTATTATTTGGATTTGAATGACGTCACGTCCGGCTCATTGAATATGCATAGTGGTCAAGCAGCGTCTGTTCTAAATGGGTATGAGGCGCCATTTGGCCTTTCTCAAAAAAAAATGCCCCTATGCTTGCATTGTTTTTGACTGTACAAACCATTCAGATTACGGAAAGGACAAACGTTTCTTCAGAGTTTCTCGAAAGGTAATCAATAAGTGCAGAAGAGTGCAAGATTTTACGAAAGACGACGATAAAAGAGGCACGTACTTCAGTCAGAGGGAGCAGAGTCGAAGAACGCACGAGTTTGCAGTGACCACTTCGTTAAAGGTTTTTTAAATATATTTTTGATATACTCGTTTAGTATGTCACATTGAAGTTTTATCTTGATATTATTTGTATTTTATTTTTTAACAAACAGATAACAAGAAAGTTAAAGTCAATGATACGTTGTCAGGAAAGGTGCTTCTACGTCTCCCCTCTTGTTTAATTTGTGCACATTTCACAACAGGACAAAAATGAAATATAGTTTTTTAAATGGATTTGCAGTCACGGGTGGCAGTTGTCGGGTGCTAGTTTGTTTACATGGATGCGTCCTCCCAGTCCCGACACGCAAAGTAGAATCATGAAACGCAACCATACCCCGAGAAAAAACAATGCACAATTTATCCGGGAGAGTCTTGATACCAATTCCCTTGATCCAGCCACACACACAGAAGTTGTAGGCCTCTATGCTTTTCTAAGTTTTCATCTGTTTTGTTGTGTAGAATGACGTTGGAGCACAAGTTAGTTCGATATGTCTGGGAACTCCACTGACGGATAATCCTTCAAGAAATCGACAAATCTTTTTTCGACAAAATATAGGGATGGATTGCATTTACTACTTTTTTTGCTCGTATCTTCTTTTAATTGTAAGAGCTCTACCCCTTGCATACCCAGATAGTTTGTGCGCTGCTTGCTGCACAATAGCCATCTTGGCTTGGTTGAGTTATTGAGTATGTTTAGCTGATTGGAGAGCAAGCTTCCGCAGCTGGTGGATCCATGACAATGACTTCTGTTTTGTTTGATCAGCCGTTTTACTGCCGTGTGGCAGGCACTGTTTGGAAATAATTAAGGTATGTAAATAAACATTTAAAACATTTTTCTGAACAATCCGGTGTGGCTAATATGTTACAATATGTATTTCTTCTAAAATTTAGTCAGTGCAGCTCATATACCGGTTTACTCCAATTTTGTGGTAGTTTTTTGTTTTTTACGTACCTCTGACACATCCGAACACCCACCAGAGTGACTACACTTTGCTGAGAGACCCTGCAATAGACATCAGATTCTTATTGGCTCTGCCTCTTACCGGTGCATGGTTTGCTTAACTAACGTAGAATACCCCGGCTTCTGATTGGCATTGCGGCTAACTTGTGCATCGTTTGCATAACCAATCAAATGGCGCCGTAGGCGAGACAATACCGGAGACGGAGAAACGTGATTGCATCTGAGCCAAACTGACCAGTTTTAACCCGGATTTAAAAAAGGTAGACACTTGTTTGATGATTGTTACATTTAAAATTATAGTAATGGTGGTAATAAAGGTTAAATATTTCTATACGTTACAATATAAAAAAAAAACAACCAAATATGTCAAAATCCCATATATAATCGGCCAGACCAATAATAGGTCGATCCCTACTTAGAATACATTCATAACAAAGTCCAATGGAAGAATACTTATACTTAATGTTTTTTATTGTTTTATTTTTTTCCAAACTTGATAGACTTTACCTCACTTGCCTCCTCTGACCGCACTTCACTGTCTAAAAGCGTCAGTAAATGCATTTAAATTTAGCGGCCTACACCTTTTGTTTACGTTTATACAGTTAACACGCGCTAAAACCATTCAGCAGTAAAGGTTAGGTGAACAATTGTGGGAAACCAGATGTATCCTTCCAGATGGTGACAAACACATAACGAATACCGCTTTACTGATTTGTTGGCCTCCTAACTTGTTATTCCACTCAGGTTCGGAAAGCCCAACAGATTTTAAGTGTATATGTATGCTTTAGTCATAATTTCTCTGTCGGTATTGTTTACGAAGATGTGTCTAAGGGATGCGGCGATCCCATTGCTTGAAGGCAATCCCATGAGAAAGTCGTGAATGATCTGTCATGGAATATACATCATGTCCAATGTGATCCCGATGAATGTCAGACTGGCAGAGCTCGAGTGGGGAAAAGTAAAAGGTTGTCAAGAAAGGTCCCTGCCTGGTGAATTAAATAAATGTTTCATGAATGTTAAACGGCTTGCTGTTTGTCTGCCTACAGTTTTAAAATACCAAAAGGTTTAGGAAAAAAACTGACTACGGGCTGATAGAAGGAATCTGAATATATTAGCATTAATTTTGTAACACATTAACTTGGCTTCTCGTTTTGAACTACATTTTTCTCTCTCCAATGTGCTCTTATTGGGCAGTGAGAGGCATTTGAACATGTTTTTTTTTCTGAACTTTCTGTTCTTGTACATGCTTGTAAAATGTCTTGAATGTTTTTTAAATACTCACCCAATTTTACTATACTATTAACCTGACTTCACTTTGAGTATTTGTCAATGTTTTTGAATCACAGTCTATTTATAAGAAAATATGAGATGCATTACTATCTGCTACCAAGTTTTGTTTTTTTCACTGAGCGTATCATGGATATCAGTAATATATCTGGTAACTGATAATATATGCGGCCAAGGCTGCAGCTATTAATCATTTTAGTAATGGAGTAACAGATATATTATTTTGTTCTATTAATCAAGTAAATGGATAAACACACTTTATAGCCTTGATGCATTTTTCTACTTGTCTTAACCTTCATTCTTTTTTTCTAATAAATGCACATCATAAACCTTGAAAGTGCACTTTTAACATGTGTGCATTAATAAATGATGAATAATGATAAATGGGTTATACTTGTATAGCGCTTTTCTACCTTCAAGGTACTCAAAGCGCTTTGACAGTATTTCCACATTTACCCATTCACACACACATTCACACACTGATGCGGGAGCTGCCATGCAAGGCGCTAACCAGCAGCCATCAGAGGCAAAGGGTAAAGTGTCTTGCCCAAGGACACACCGGGCGTGACTAGGAAGGTAGAAGGTGGGAATTGAACCCCAGTAACCAGCAACACTCCGATTGCTGGCACAGCCACTCTACCAACTTCGCCACGCCGTCCCTAACCTGATAATAAAAGAGAACAATCTCTGTTGTTCATCACCACACGGATCACGGCACCCTCACACCACTGCTCTCATGTGTGCTCCATTGCAGCGGCTGTGCAAAAACTATATCCACATATTTAAAGTTCCAGGTCCAAATTTTTCTTCATTTTTATTTAGTTACTCATCACATGATTGACGCAACAGACTATAAATCGAAACTTTTGTTTTATCAAAGTCATCAATTTAATCCAGGGGTCTCAAATTTGCGGCCCACATTTTGTGGTCTTTGACTTAACTCCATAGTTCAGTGCAGGGGTGTCAAACCATTTTAGATCGGGGACCACATGGAGAAAAATCTACTCCCAAGTGGGCCGGACTGGTAAAATCACGGCACGATAACTTAAAAATAAAGACAACTTCAGATTGTTTTCTTTGTTTAAAAAAAGAACACGCACATTCTGAAATTGTACAAATCATAATGTCGTTGTTTTTTTTTTTACACCTACCTGTTGCGGTTAATAGTATATATACTTCATTTGTTATTATTTTTATTTTCTGAATAAATTGTGATAATGTTCATCATTCAACTCATTGGTGTCAATTTTCAATCTATGAAGATAAAAAAAATATATTCAAATCAAATTACAGTATGCCATTTATGCAGTTTGATAATTTTCCTCGACTGTACTAACATCCATCCATTTTCTAACACTTGTCCCTTTTGGGGTCGCGGGGGGTGCTGGCTCCTATCTCAGCTTCATTCGGGTGGAAGGCGGGGTACACCCTGGCCAAGTCGCCACTTAATCACAGGGCCAACACAGATAGACAGACAACATTCACACCATGCGGATTATTTTGTAGATAGATAGATAGTACTTTATTGATTCCTTCAGGAGAGTTCCCTCAGGAAAATTTAAATTCCAGCAGCAGTGTACAGAGTTGAGATATAATTTAAAAAGTAAAAAGTCAATAAATGTACATACAGTATGTAGCATCATCTGAAATGATACAAAGAATTGCTGTTGCGACATTCAGTGGACACATTTAGAACAGCTGTTTCTTTCAATCAAAAATTTCAGGTTAATTTTTATACTTAGCAAACTCATTCCGCGGGCCGGATAAAACCTGTTCGCGGGCCTGATCCGGCCCTCTGGCTGTCCGTTTGATAACCCTGGTAAATGGTAAATGGGTTATACTTGTATAGCGCTTTTCTAACTTCAAGGTACTCAAAGCGCTTTGACACTATTTCCACATTCACCCATTCACAAACACATTCACACACTGATGGCGGGAGCTGCCTTGCAAGGCGCTAACCATGACCCATCAGGAGCAAGGGTGAAGTGTCTTGCTCAAGGACACAACGGACGTGACTAGGTTGGAACCCTCAGGTAGGTTGCTGGCACGGCCACTCTTCCAACCGCGCCACGCCGTCCCTCCGTCCCCTCCGTGGTTTAGTGAATTTGCGACCAGTGCACCCTGAGCGGCTAATAGTTGAATATATGATAGCAACCTTGAATCCCATCAGACACCAACTACAATTATGGTGCAACACAAAAGTTACAGCAAAGCAAGCACACATTGAGCAGCACAAAGACTAAATTATGTTAATCAAGCTGAACTATCTCTGACCATCTACTGGGGAGCTCAACAGTGTCAAAATATAATGTATTTACGTTCAATTTAACATTTTATAATTAGTTAAGGCCCACCATGGCTCAGGGTCACTACTGGTAGAATTAGTTAAACAATGTAGTCACGTGGTCAAGTGAATACTTTGCACGGCCCAGACTCACCCAGAATCTCCCCTCTCGCGGCTCCCGGGTAAATTGAGTTTGAGACGCAGGAGTCAATCGATTAATCGTTGCAGCCCTGTATGTTGGCTTGAGGCCCTTGCAGCCCGCATGTGCAACCTTGAACATTTCTAGGTGATGCTTGAGTGGCGGCCCCGTAATTAACAAGCGCTGCCTTAAACCATGTGTTGTAAATCAACCAAGTCATGCTTAGTATGTTCCTAGTCAATCCGAATTACATCACATGAATTAAAGTGGAACTGCACTTTTTTGGAATTCTTTCTATCATTCACAGCCCCTATCATTCACAACAAGAACACATATATCTTTCTTTTTTTTATGCATTCTAACTTGTGATATTCGGCTAGTACTACAATGTACTGTACAATGCAGGTAATAGGATTAATGCAGGGGTGTCCAAACTTTTCCCACAGAGGGCCGCTCACGGAAAAATTAAAGCATGTGGGGGCCATTTTTATATTTTTCCTTTTCAAACCATAACAAAATATATTGATTTTTTATGTATTTTACCTTTAGGGGTCCCGGGGACCATAAAGGGTCTCAGTCATTAAAATGTTAAAAATAAATCAGGTTATTTTTTTTTTTAAAATTATTTAGCGCTTACAGCAAGTCTCAATATCAACTTCAAGTTGATATAAAGTAATACAAATTAAAAAAAATGTTTTATGGCTTTTCTGTCAAAAAAAACTTAGTTTTTTTTAGAGTAAAACTGAAATATGCAGTATTTAGTAATTAGAGCCCTAAAAGATCAATAATGCAGGACACCATTGATTTTAATTATTTCCTATCTTTGAGTAATCACAGTGAAAAGATAAATAAAAAATCACTAAATATATTTGGGATCCAAAAGGTGCCCCACTCATAAAGTGATACATTTTTATTAAGTTTTTCTTTTACTTTCAACACTTAAGTTACGAGATCAACTTCAGATATATCTGTCGATTTTATGCTTGAACAATTATTTTGTTTGTTTTGTGCGCTTTTGTCAAAGAAAAAAAATGATGTTTTTATATGGCTACTACACAATATATGCAATATTTACCACATAAAACATTTTAAAGTGAAATATTTGAAGTAATTGGAGCCCTGAAAATAATTCATTATAACATGGATTTTTTGTCTTTTTTTTTTTTTTTTGAGCAATGGCAAAAAAAGACAAATAAAGAAAGACAAAAGAAAAAAAAACAGCCTGCATGGCAGCTTTTGTGTCAAAATTGCAACTTTTTCTCGTTAATTTCACCTCATGCCACTTTTTTTAATGTTCTTTTTTATTTTTACAATAGTATTTCCAGAATGTGTGGCGGGCCGGTAAACAATTAGCTGCGGGCCGCACTTTGGACACCCCTGGATTAATGTATTCCGCCCATAAAGCCTTCTAAAAAAATTAAAAAAAATAAATAAATAAAAATTCCAAAAACCATCAACACTACTCCATTTATATGTTGTGACCTGTATATTGACCAAGTATTAGGGAATACAGAGAAACTACTTTTAGCGGCACCTTGATCACAGAGGTAACTAGCTTATGCAGCTGTTGACATACTGCGCCGGTGAGCTGCTGAATCGCTCTGATTTGGTAAAAGTTTGTGCTGGATTATAAATCATGCCACTTGTACATATAGTAGAAGGTTGTGGTCCAATAAATTGACCAATAAGTTGGTTTGACATTCTTTGAAATTCAATGTAGCCCTAGAGACATCGCGAGAATAAACACAAAAAGACGCTCCTTTGCGTCATCTTTATGCTGAATTTATCATCTAAACGAAAAACACTATTTCTTGTTCAGCACTTAGCAATACTGCCACATGATGTTTCGTGTTTCACCATAGATGGATCTGCTTATCACTCAGCGAAGTCTGCCATGATTTGTAATAGTTGTATTTGTTGCAGGTCCCAGGCAGCCAGGACAAGCAGTCAGATAATAATGTCCTGTTAAACAGGAGGAAAAAGCCCACAGAACGTTTCAGTTGTTCACAGACTGGTCGCTCTCATCAGAATTTATTAATAGAAATTACAAATCCACAATTAATTTCATTTCCCATATCTTTTGTCAATTTGTATTATGTCAATGTCTTTTACTTCATCTTCACCTATTTTCATCAAAACACTCAAACTATCATTAAACCGTTACTGTATCACTGGAGTTATAATTACCATAACAATACTGTCTGTCTTTCCCATATATTTCCACATATCCACATCATCACTCCTAAACATACAATATAGTGCCCAATTAGACCTTATTTCACTGTCTTGTCTTTCTCAGGAATATTCACCTTTAACTTAATGCACTTTTTAGCAACATTCATTTAAGCACTTTACTTTTCTTCATATTCTTCTTCTTATAATAGCAGCTTTAAATTACTGCACTTGAAATGTCCATTGACGATTCCTGAGAGCTTAACTTATATAACCATGTCGAAACACAATAAAATAGCATGTAAAACCTACATTTACACACACATTATACAAAAATACATTATAAAATCAATAAGAAAACTGGAGCTCTAATTTGGGAGTCTGAATTAGGATCAGAAGTTCCTATATAAACATTGCACGCTCACTTCGCCATTTTCAATTAATTACTGCAGCCAGACTACTTTGCTCTGCACTGGATTCATTCACAAACACTAACTACACCTTGCAAACACTTTAGAGTTAGGCTCCACCATCAGAACGTGTACTTAAAGTAATAATGACCACATGGATATCATTCAGTGAGTTGATTCACCAAAACTAACCTGTTAAACAGGAGGATAAAGCACCCAGAACGTTTCAGTTGTTCACAGGCTGGTCGCTCTCATCAGAATGACAAGAAGCTTCCGGTCTGCAGGTAATAGCATTCAATGAGGAAGAAACGCTCTACTGCCCTCACTGACAGTCATTGATAAATGTGGAATGACAGCTCATACTTGCCAACCGTGAGACCTCCGATTCCGGGGGTTTGGGGGTGGGGTGGGGCGTGGTCGGGGGTGGGGCGGGGTTGTGGTTGGGGCGAGGGGAGGAGTATATTTACAGCTAGATTTCACCAACTTATATATATGTATGAAATACTTGACTTTCAGTGAATTCTAGCTATATATATAGATATACATATATATATATTTATTTTATTATACATATAAATAAAATAAATACTTGAATTTCAGTGTTCCGGAGGCTATCCAGTAGATGGCAGTATTGTCCTGTTTAAGAGTGTCACAACATTGCCGTTTACGGCAGACGAACTGCTTTACGGTAGACGAAAACGTGACTGCTGTTGTTGTGTGTTGTTACCGCGCTGGGAGGACGTTAATGAAACTGCCTAACAATAAACCCACATAAGAAACCAAGAACTCGCCCTCGATCATTTTACAGTTATAACGTGATTGGGCAGGCACGCTGTTTATATCGTGGGAAAGCGGACGTGAAAACAGACTGTCCCCACTCAGGTCTGCATTGAGCTGGAGGAGGCGTGGCCTCCAGCTCCGGCTGAATTCCGGGAGTTTATCGGGAGAAAATTTCTTCCGGGAGGTTTTCAGGAGAGGCGCTGAATTCCGGGAGTCTCCCGGTAAAACCGGGAGGGTTGGCAAGTATGTGACAGCTCCAAAAACGAATTCAAACCACAAAATAAAATAAATAAATCAACACAAAAATGTGACACATTATGGGTGGGTCACATATTTTGTTAAAGGAAAGAGCAACGTTGTGATGCGATGGGAAAACAATGCCCCTCGGTAATGCTTAAAGGGGAAAACACATTTTTGGGGAATTTTGCCTATCTTTTACAATCCCTATTTAAGATGACTCTTTTTTTTTTTTTTCATGCACTCTAACAAATAAATACATATGAGCAAAATTCTGCTTCCAATGTACCCTTTGGGAGTTGCTATTTTCTGTCTATAAAGTGTTTAAAAAACAACCAAGAACCTC
>NC_084739.1:27792215-27822215 GCF_033978785.1 Entelurus aequoreus | reverse complement strand
TCTCTGCTCCGCAAAAGCGTATGACGTTGCACGCGCGACAGTATGTGACGTATGTAAGAAGGTGCGCTTTTTTTATGTCTCTGTGAGAAGGAGAGCCAAGAAAGAGTGAAAAGAGCCTGCAGTGTAATGCCTGCAGCTAGAAGCAACTGCGTGAGTACGTATACTCGAATATCACGATATAGTCATTTTCTATATCGCAGAGACAAACCCGCAATATATATCGAGTATATTCGTTATATTGCACAGCCCTAATTAGAATGCATAAAAAAAGAAAAATTAATGTTTTTTTTCACATTGAGATTGTGAATGAAAAATGTGCAATTACCCTTCAAGATGTAGAACAGGCTTCACTATTGAATATGTTCCACATAAAGCTTTCATTATCTCAGATCTGTACCAATGGCACATCTGGTACAATAGGAAATGTGTTCTAAGCAACGTGTAGGTAAGGGCTACAAGACAGTAGGTGTTAATGAAACTGAAATATGCCCTGTGTCTTCAAACTGTCTGCACAGTAATTGTAGGAGGCATTTTGTTGATGATCCCAGGAGGAAAATTGCAGGCACTCTCAAATGCTTTGGCAGTCGGATCCCATTACTTTACTTCATGCAGACATCAGTTGAAATCAGCAGGTATAAGCTACCACATTCTCTTCTTATTCTACAAATAGGTTTTTCTAGTGGAATGAGCCCATAGCAAATGGTCTCGTTGTATTCGGTGAATGCAGTACACTGTACTTTGATGTCAAATTTTTGTACATCTTATGTACTGGTGTCCATTTGTCCATGCTCTAATTGGCATCTATTATGAATTATGTCTGATGATTCCTGTGTTTCAATAAACACTGCTTTTCCTCACTGAAATCCATATAAACATATGCTTAAGTTATTTGTATCACTTTACATCACACAAGTCCCTAATGAACTGTGTCTGGTAATGAACATACGAGTGCAAAGGAATCTTTAGGCAAATTCGAGTCAAATCCAATTGCAGGACTGCCTAGCTGAGCTCCTAATGTTGCGGCCTGCCTCTTTTGATTCCACAAAATGCTCAAGTAAATAAATATCTAAAAACCTTATTTTAATGACATTACATAAAGGTTGTATAATTGTTGAATGGAAGGGTCTTGTCTGAATAGGCTTCGGGTAAGGGAACAATTTAAATGTCACACTTCATGATTTTTCCCAAATGCTTCTATTAATCATGAGCCCCCCATATGAATTTTTTAATATAGATATAGTTGTGAGCAGACTTGGAGCAGAACTGTCTAGCTTTTCTTCAGGCCACTTCTCTGTTATCTGGTGCTTTTTATCAAAGATGGACAAGCCTTGGTTTTGCGCTGGGATGAGCTCATCCACTGTGATTTGGCCTAATACAGAGTTTAATTTAACGTTAGTTTGACGGATAGAAAGAAAGAGAGTGAATTTCTCTTTTGTTGTGCTCATTTGAGCTGCTCCAACATTTCCATGTAAGCTCCAGGCAAAATTCGAAAGAATGGCAATTTTCTTCTTGGATTGTTTAGGAACCTGTTGACAATGTTATGTTTGAACCCTGATTGTATAGTTGCTGCAACATATTTTCAGAGCATTTAACCTCAAACCAATTAGCTCAATTTCAGTCCTTTGCTCCAGAATGCGCTTTACAAATTAATTCTGAAATAGGTTGTCATGGAAATATATGGCTTCTTTCTTCGTGCAGCGATGAGCCAGTTAGAACCATAATGAAGTTATTTTTCCACAGAGTAAGAAATTGGAGAAAGTACAGGAAATCAATAGTGATATCTCAAAGTGCGAATCTGCCAGTTAATCTTTAGCGGTACTGGAAGTACTTGGCCTTTTTGATGCCTCCCCACCCACACGCTCCTCACAAAAACACATTCTCCCTAATGTTTCTTAGAAGTTAACATGCCCAAATAGACCTTAAATGACCTTCAAATGTCAGTTACAAATGCAAACGCAATTTGTAGAAGAGTGCGCGCATTTCTTCTGTTGAGTAACACTGAGTAGCAGACAAACAGCAAAATTATCATTTGATATATAACTAACAGTTCGCAATGGATATCAACCTGTTTTCGCACCATGTCTGCTTTACTGAAAGTAAGCCATTCCAACACATTTTATGGTGCTTGTGAAGAAGATTCCTCCATGCAGCTCCGGTTTCAGCACTTTGCTTGCTGGCCAATGTAAATCAGCGGTAATGGATGAGGGCCCATAAAAGCACCTGCACATGTAATGTTAATGCTCTGCTTCACATGAGCTTGCGTCTGAAAGGGTGACTCTAAAGGCCATGAATAAATCACACGCTTTTCAGCAAAAAAAGATCTTTTTACTTTTCACATTAGCTGGGCTTTTTTGTTGCAAGAAGGGCAGAGTTGTTTTGGTTGACACAAACCTCTTCTGCCAGGTAAGCCATGACATACAACTACTGTAGAGGGTTGAGCTGGAACAGGTTGCTCTCACATTGCAGCCTTGGAGTATTGTTGTGTAAATTAACATGAAAGTTTCGGCAGAACACCATTATGATAAAACTACACTATCATTAAAGTATTTGACAATTTGTATTCTCTGTGCCCAACTAGTACAACAACAAAACACAATCGACAGATGGCATAACTATTATGTTCGCTAAACCAGGCACTTTAGTGAAGAAAGTTCGCCAATGTACGACATTTACATCACAGGCTCTATGGTTATCGCCAAATTGATGATAATTGTTTTTATTTATCAAAATTGACATTACCATTATTAATTACGATTATTCATTGTTATGTAAAACATATTTGTATTGCCCTTTTATTTTTAACTTAAGATAAAACTAAAGCATAACAAGCATTGATTCATTGAATCAAGTTTACAGAAGACAAAGAGCTAAATACAAATATGCCATTGCAGAGTGCAATCATGAAGTGCAAACAAATGAAAATATAAGACTATGCACAAAAGGCACACCGTATACTGCTCACTGTATTAAAGGCCTACTGAAACCCACTACTACCGACCACGCAGTCTGATAGTTTATACATCAATGATGAAATCTTAACATTGCAACATATGCCAATACGGCCGGGTTAGATTAGTAAAGTGCAATTTTAAATTTCCCGCAAAATATTCTGCTGACAACGTCTCGGTATGATGACGTTTGCACGTGACGTCATGGATTGTGCGGACATATTGGGACACCATTGTGGCCAGCTATTAAGTCGTCTGTTTTCATTGCAAAATTCCACAGTATTCTGGACATCTGTGTTGGTCAATCTTTTGCAATTTGTTTAATGAACAATGAAGACAGCAAAGAAGAAAGCTGTAGGTGGGATCGGTGTATTAGCGGCTGGCTGCAGCAACACAACCAGGAGGACTTTGAGTTGGATAGCAGACGCGCTACCGTGAGTACGCAGCTTTGGCTTCCAAACATTTGATTGCTTGCCCGTACGTGTGCCGCTATGTGCATGTCACGTACGTAACTTTGGGGAAATATATGTGCTGTATGAACTTTACGGAGGTGAACGGTACTTTGGGCTGTGGGATTGAGTGTGTTGTGCGGGTGTTTGAGTTGTATTGACGGGTTATATGGACGGGAGGGGGGAGGTGTTTGTTGTGTGGGATTAATTAGGCCTGGTTGTGTTGTGGCTAATAGAGTATATATATGTTGTTTATTTACTGTTTTAGTCTTTCCCAGCTGAATATCAGGTCCCACCCGCCTCTCACAGCATCTTCCCTATCTGAATCGCTTCCACTGCCCTCTAATCCTTCACTCTCACTTTCCTCATCCACAAATCTTTCATCCTCGCTCAAATTAATGGGGCAAGGCTTTTTTATCAGCGACCAAAAGTTGCAAACTTTATCGTCAATGTTCTCTACTAAATCCTTTCAGCAAAAATATGGCAATATCGCGAAATGATCAAGTATGACACATAGAATGGACCTGCTATCCCCATTTAAATAAGAACATTTCATTTCAGTAGGCCTTTAATAGGACACATGTCTGGCCAAATAAAACGTTATTGCATTTGTTTTTTGGCGTGTCATTGAGAGGTGGATTGATATTGGAACCCTCGGTGCACGGTTGCTGTTACGGTTGACTGTACTTCGAGCACCTCTGCTTTTGTGGCAGGTTGTCGGGGCTTGGTGTGGGTGGCTATACTTTATGTACTTTATGTAGATTGTTAGCTTCATGTCGCGGGCAAGTCATGGCGGTTGAGGGGAGAAGGCGAGTGTTGTTAATGCTTAATTAAAATGTTGCTGAAACTCTTGGATTTGCACATCATACAACGCAGCTTTGTGGTAGCTGTTGTGGCATTCCTAGGCTCTTCAGTGCGGGAGCATTTTCCCGGTTTCGGGGAACGTGTTTGGAGTTGGGGCTGGCGAGGCGGGTGTTTAGAACGGCAAGGCGTGCGGGTTGGTTCCGAGGTTGAAATCGGTGCCTGTTGGCACCCTGTGGGTCAGTCTCCGGAAGGGGAGGGCATCGATGTTATAATTCATTTAATTTTCCAAATATTTTCAAGATCTACTAATATAATCCCTAAGATGGACAGGTTGGCAACCACCTGTGTTAGCTCTTTACCCCCATAAGCTGCAGTCCTGTCGCTCTCTACTTCCGATGTCTGACTTAAGCCTGGAATATACTCTCGCTTCGCGTGGCTTGCGTCTCTCCTGACAGTGTCTTGTTTGATTTATAGTTCTTCCGTTCAAGTGGCACCACACTTGTAATTCTCTTCCAAAACACTAAGGAGCAGTGTTTCCAGAAGGAGCAACTGCAGCTGTTGTTGACTAGATATTGTATTTCCTTCCTGTGAAGTGACATCGACATATGTGTCTACACTGGAATTAATCATACACATTCCTCTGATTACTTTTAAAGGACATTTTACTTATAAACCAGAGAAAAATACATTTATAAAGATGTACCGTGCAACTTCTGAACGAGTCGCAGCAGAGGACGCTATTATTATTTGCAATGTTATTTGCCTTTCGGGACATGGGACAAGAGAGAGCTATCATGTAAATAAAACTGTTAAATGTCAATTTTTAGTAAACCACATGCTGGTGTTAGTCTGTGTGGTCATGTTCACAGTTCACAAATGATCGTGAATATACCATGCCTGAAGGATTATTGACAGAGAACGAGAATTGTGTGTGAGAGACAAAGGTCCACAGTCGGTACAGTCGGTTCTGGAAAACCCTGCAAGAGGCCGTTAAGCATCCCCCACAGCAAGCATGTTGACGAGGGCCACAGGCTCCGGCCCCCCCAGTGTGCATGGAATAGTGGAATTGTGTGCATGTCTTTGGAGGTGGTAGGAAGCCGGAGTACCCGGAGGGAACCCACACAGTCACGGGGAGAACATGCAAACTCCACACAGAAAGACCCCAAACCTGGGGTTTGAACCAAGGACCTTAGTATTGTGAGGCACATGTACTAACCCCTGTTCCACCGTGCTGCCCATGTTATATATCCAGTGGTGGTCAAAAGTTAACATACACTTGTAAAGAACATAATGTCATGGCTGTCTTGAGTTTCCAATACTTTCTACAACTCTTATTTTTTTGTGATAGAGTAATTGGAGCACATACTTGTTGGTCACAAAAAACATTCATGACGTTTGGTTCTTTTATGAATTTATTATGGGTCTACTGAAAATGTGACCAAATCTGCTGGGTCAAAAGTATACATACAGCAATGTTAATATTTGGTTACATTTCCCTTGGCAAGTTTCACTGCAATAAGGCGCTTTTGGTAGCCCATCTACAAGCTTCTGGTCTAATTTTTGACCACTCCTCTTGACAAAATTGGTGCAGTTCAGCTAAATTTGTTGGTTTTCTGACATGGACTTGTTTCTTCGGCATTGTCCACATGTTTAAGTGAGGACTTTGGGAAGGCCATTCTAAAACCCTGATTCAGCCATTCCTTGTATTGTGGCCAAACAGCTCAATTTTTTGTTTCATCTGACCACAGAACTTTCCTCCAGAATGTCTTATCTTTGTCCAAGTGATGTCATATGAAACAAAAATGTAGCTGTTTTTATCATAGATAAAAACAAGAACATATTTGCCAAATGAGCAAGATATTCATGTCTTTAACAAGAATAAGTGGAAAGGTTCCCACACTTTACATGTTTTCACCCGCTTTGTTGTTCCGCGCTGATTTGGTGACTCTGGTAAAACACAAGTGACAAGGTCACCGACTATTCTCGACAAAGTAATTTGTCGTCAAGTTTTATCGTCAATATTTGTCTCCAAATAGTTACACCTCAAACCTTAATATATATATTTAATTTGTTAAGGCAGTCACTGCTCATGGCAACTTACTCAGCCAGACGCTGAAACTCTACCAGAGTTTTCTTTGCCTAACTCACAAGCCTATCATTACCTTCTCGTCATTACTGAGAACTGCACGTTTTTTGAAATTTTTTTGAAGCCACTTTCAGACAGTCTTGCAAAAACAAAATATAGCGGCTAGTATTTGGTGCTGTCATTTGAAAAGAAAAAAACTGCGGATTTGCGCATCCTCATGGGTTTTATCTGAAACTCTGTTTCGAGTACTGTTTGGCAGGGTCTAGTACGAATGGATTTAGAATGAAGTAAATATTTGCACCTACATGTTAGGACAAACACATCGCTACGGTCTGCATTTTGGTTCTATCTTAGCTGAACACTCGTGCACATTTCCTTAAACTTTTTAAGACATGTTTGGCGTCATTGGAGAAGTGGTGTATCGCAACACCACTTGAGCGCTTTGAACCTCACATCTCTTTACAGCTGCCAACCTAACCAGTGAACTGCACAGTATATGAATGCAAGTATGATCCAATAGACTCAGCTGTCAGCTATGGTCTATATTTCTTGGCCGAGGTTCTGAAGACCTTTACCCCCTCTTTACCCACAGGGTGGCTCTTTTTTCCGCAGGCTACATGTTAACCCAGGCTTTCTACCGTTCTCAACCCAATTTCTTCCTCTACTGCTTCTCACCGCATCATCAGAATAAAGCGCAGCAGAGCCAGCACATACTCCCAATGGGCAGATTTAAATGTGTGCCACTGTACAAAAATCCACTCTGTGGGAGACTCATTTCAGATGCTTATATCCCTGCCTCTCACATTACACTAAGCTGCTGTTTTATTTTCTTTGCCGTTTTATCAGCCACATCTACACTTATCTTATGGGAAGCATGTGTGTATGTGTGGACTTGCATGAATAATAGTGTTCATGTCTGAATCCCAACATTTGATTACAATGTTCACTATAACAGGAAGGAGACTAGCAAGCAAACAGCAAAACACATTTTGCAGGTGCCACTTCAGAGCCAGAATGTCTCCCTGGCACGTTGCCCAGGAAAACCCTAATTAACAATCAGGCTTTCTGTTTCCTCAAAATAGCTTGGGTTCACAAGATCTTAATAAAATGAAGGACGGGTGGGTCACCACAACACTTTAAACGTCATTCAGTGTTTGTTGCACTCCTAAAAAAGACATATTCCTCTCCAGATTTTAATCAGCAAAACTGTAGATGGATATTTTCCTTAAGCCCCGTCCAAGACTTTTGCACTTAATTTGTAGAATCATCTGTTTTATTAATGGTTTGAATTTAATTTGAAAAATATTATGTTATTCCTCTAGGCCGAGGTAACATGCATGCGGCTCTTTAGCGCCGCCCTAGTGGCTCCCTGGAGCATTTTTAAAAACGGATTGAAAATGGAAAAATATGGGGAAACATGATTTTTTTGTTTAAACTGTGATTGATAACCGCTTTTTGATAAACTCATAGACTAATGGTATTGCTCATTTACGAGCTTAAAAGCTAGTTAGCTTAAATGCTAACATGAATATAACAGACAATAACGTCTTACCCCATTACAAATGACATATCCGGATCTAAACTCTTATAAACACATAGCTTTCTGATTAACTAAGCTATTCAATTTTGCATTGAACACTCTGTGATCTCTTCGAACAGTGTGAACAGACATATTAAGCACATTTATCTGTGTTCATGATAACCATGGTCATTTTGGTCACAATAACCATGATTTGAAATGTTGACATGGTTACATCCCTAACATAAACACATATAATTTTTGACATCTTTTTTGGGGATTTACAGAACATTTCAGAGGATTATGAGTGTGAAGTCGAACATCAATACCCACACATAGCAGAGTGAATGTCTCTGTATTAGGCCTGCAACAAACAACTAATTTAACAGTCGACTACTCATTAGAATAGAATAGAATAGAATAGAAAACAACTTTATTGATTCCTGGGGGAAATTCAGCACCACAGTTCACTCACAATAAACAATAAACACTTAGGTATTCACATATCAAGGAGAGTAAAAAAATAAAGATATGGAATAGTTGACTATCTTAACGATTAGTCGACTAATTGTGTTATGAATAGTACATATTTTTCCTAATTCTAATTTAGCCACCGGCTTTTAAATTAAGTTTGATATATTTTTAGGCATGTGCAAGCTAACAATAAAGAAAAAGGACATTACTTCCTTCAGAAATGGATATTTATGAACTGTGCTGCTCATAAGGCTCCTCCATAAACATAAGACATGTTTGGTGTCATTGGAGAAGTGGTGTATTGAAACACCACTTGAACGCTTTAAACCTCACATCTCTTTACAGTAAAAGTACCTCTTATTAAATGTATGTCCATTTAAAAGGAAAGACAGGCAAAATGTTGATAAAAACAAGGTATCAATTTTTCACAGCACCAGCATCAGATTGGATGGTAAACGTTGGTTGCTGCATTCATCTTTCCCTCTATCCTGAGTAGTCTCCCAGTTCCTGCTGCTAAAAAACATCCCCACAGCATGATGCTGCCAGCACCATGCTTTACTGTAGGGATGGTACTGGCCTGGTGATGAGCGGTGCCTCGTTTCCTCCAAACTTGATACCTGGCATTCACGCCACAAAGTTCAATCTTTTTCTCATTGGACCAGAGAATTGCGTTTCTCATATTCTGTCGGTCTGACAGGTGCATTCTGGAAAACTTTTTACGAAGGAATGGTTTCCGTCTATACCATAAAGGCATGATTTGTGGATAACTGCATTGATGGTTGTTCTTCTGTAAGGTTCTCCTCTCTCCGCAGCGGAAAGCTGTAGCTCTGACAGAGTGACCATCAAGTTCTTGGTCACCTCCCTGACTAGACTAAGATGAACGCAGCAATGTACAGACATGCTGGATGAAAACCAGCGCTTCCCATTCAATCTAATGGAGTTTGAGAGGTGCTGCAAAGAGGAATGAGCAAAACTGCCCAAAGATAGGTGTGCCAAGTTTGTGGCATCGTATACAAAAAGACTTGAGGCTATAATTGTTGCCGAAGGTGCATCAAAACAATATTGAGCAAAGGCTGTGAAAACTTACGTACATGTGATTTTATTTTATAAATTTAAATACATTTGCAATTAAAACATTTTTTAACGTTGTCATTATGGGGTATTGTCTGTAAAATGTTGAGGACAAAAAATAATGTATTCAATTTTTGAATAAGGTTGTAAGCCGTAAAAGTGTGAAGCACTTGAAATACTTTCCGGATGCACTCTACAAAGGATGGTTTTTGTTCAAAATTTACAGATGCTTGAGGAAGTTACGATGACCAATTTTGTCAGGTTTCATTAGTGCTTAGAGCTGCAACTTAAAAGGACAACTTTGAGAGCTGACACTTGCTCATTAGGGCCCTGAATAATTATGCTGCATCATGTTCTTTGCTTCCTGATGTCTAGGTGTACGTTTTACCCTGAATGTGGTCGGTTGTATTAGTCCACCCCCAGACTCTGATCCAGTGGCATTCGAGTGCAGGCATTGGAGAATGGGAAAGCGCGCATAAAAGATTAAACTTTAGTTTATTTGATTGTTTTTCTTGTGTGATGGAGCTTTCACAATGGGTCTGCCCAGATCAGTCTAGTCTGAATTAGCCTTAGCAGGAGGGAGAGAAGGGGCACTGAGAGGGGCCACAGCTAATCCCAGGATATTGAGTAGGATTCCTAGGATGAGACTGCGCTCCTTTGCTTTCCCGAGTGTGACGGTGGGGATGGGGAATAAAAGGGGGGGATGAAGGAAAGGGGTGGAATTTGGCTTTTTTTCTTGCCCAGTCCCTATTGTCTAGAGTTTTCACAGTTTAGGGGCACAGTATCTGGGATTCTTTGCCCACTGAAGTGAGTCTTTTGGGGGGATGGACAAACAGGCAATGTCGGCCTCTGAGGATTATGTCCACTGAGATAATCGGGATCAGTTCACAGTGTCTTCGAAGGGGGTCTTGGTCTATGTCCAGCAGAGAAGAAGCAAGGACGCCACTACCCTGTGTAGAAGTAGACTATGTCCACATCCCCCTCTCACTATTAGCACACCTGCCTCTACCCCTTCTACTCCGTGTTCAACTCACTCAAAACCAGTGCCATTTTTCTTCTACAGCCACATCTGCTTTTCACATTATGCATACTCTGCTTCTATATATTTTTGGACAAACCTCACCCAAACAAAAGCCCAGGAAATGGGTGGGACCGAACAAGACCGTCACAATGTGTCGACAATAAAGGGAACTTTGACGCAAACGGATACGTAAGTGGAACAGCCATTCTTGCCGAGTATAACATGCACATCCAGAGATAAAACAGGAAAGAACGCCTGTTAAAACAGCACCATTGTTGTTTTGTTTGAGCTGAAACAAGTGAATATCCTTCAAGCCGAGCGCTCCTCTGTCTCTGATTCACAACTTTATCATCTGTGAGTTGGGAAACGGTGCCAAACAGATCTACAGTAAGACCCTCCGCAAAGGCCGCTTGCCTTGTGCTGTTACTAAGACACCATCCCAACAACTGCGAGTATGCGCTGAGCTTTTGAGCAACTCCAGCACGTGCATAGACCAAGTTGGTCCCAGCACAAAGGCCAACAAATAAGAGCTTTCATATCTTCACTCCCCCACTTCTCTGGGACAGTTGAGGGGCTCAATGGAAAGCTGTGTGTGTGTGTATGTGTGTTTGGTAGCTGAGTAGCATAAGGAAAGCAGTGTTGGGGACATTGTGTTGTTGGACTTTATGGTTAATTTGTTCTTATATGTTTAGAATGCCTGTGTATCAGCATTGCAACATATTTTTGTTTGTTTTATAAAAAAGTGAAAATCTAAGTTGTGGTAAAAAGATAAGGAATTTCAAATCATGTTCACTGTGTGTTCTGTAAAAGTGTCACAATTGCCGCATGTTTGTACAGGTATATAATTTGATAGCAGTTAAAAGGTCCGTTGGGAAATTATTTGTAATAGAAGTAGAAATGGCAACAGATCATTTGTCAGTCAGCACTAACTCCTGATGTGATGCTGCTGATGTAGCCAGACAGTGCAGGTGTTAACTCAAAATATGTATTCCCTATGTGTGTTACAGAACTGCATCCTTTATCTGTTATCATTCATTTCTTTTCACATTCCCTTCTCTCCCAAATGTACTCCTTTTGCAATCCTAATAGATATTTTGAGGAAATGCAACAATTGTAATTTGCTCAACAGAAATACAATCTTATGACATAACTGTAATCTGATTGTGCGACTGAACTACAGTCGGTAATACTTTCTATAACTCCACTCCATAGGAAATAATTAAATTACCTGTTCTACTTTGTCTCATGTTACTCTGATGCACAGAAATGTCCAATATTGTAGTTACATTCACCCCATGATTTCAGTTATGTGGACTCCACCCTGAACATATAATTATTCAAAACGGTAGCATATGTTATAAGATATATACAGTATCTCAAAGGAACTTTGGTTTGTCAATCAGTGTTTGATGCATAGCTGCAGTCTTGCACATGTGTTGTACTGCTGCTTGATTATTGCTATTCGGGAGCTTATCGGAACGCCCAATAATTAAACAATGAGAGAGGCGGTTTTGGCAATCAGTCATCTACGAGATACTCCAATTGATGACTAATTCAACTGGTAACTGTAGAAAATTGAATTCCTAGCCCTAACATTGTTCGTTAACCACAGTGCCGATGAGAGGGCCATCCAGATTAATGATAATGGGGGGCTGAGATGGTTTCGGAGACGGCCTGTGAATTTGATTATCTCCAGACGGCTGTGGAGACAAAGAGCAGCCAGTCAGACTCTTATGTGAAAGTACTTAATGAAAACCCTGCTTGGAAGGTAATTGGGAAATGTTTGTCTGGCTGCATGCTTCTCAGCTTACTGTATGCAGCCTTCTAACATATCTCTTTTCACTCATGCCTACACACGCACGCGCACACACTCACACACCCTACACAACCAAAACATCACTTTTGATGGGTTTGAAATCAATTTTAATAATATCAAATAACAATTCACCCTGGCTTTTTGTATGAAAGTATGTGGCGAAACATCTTTACGAAAATTATTTGTGATCCAAATCTTGTTTTCTGTTACCAACCAGTTCATGGTTTGACAAAATATTACTCCAAAACACTTGAACATAACATTTTTAAACATATGTTTCTATATGATTTTCATAACCCATAGAACCTTCAGCTGTCTTTGTAATACAACATTCTAAAGACTGTAAAATATCAGTCAGCATCTTAATAAGCATCTGGTTTCTTTTCTGTAAAAACCATGACAGCGATCTTGCAAGGGTGACAGCAGCACAAGTGCGTCGTTTAACATCATTCTCCTACAATGAATAGCTTAATCAGCCTCTTTTATGAGCCAAATTGGTTTCAGGCAGCAAGATTGATCTTCTCATAGAAGATCAGATGCTATGTATTGAAAAGGGAAAACACATTACAAAACATTCTTGTGTGTCCACATAACTGTGATGCACATCAACAGAAAAGTCCAAATTTGATGAAGCAATTATGTTAAAGCAGTCATTTTGTGAAAAAAAACCTTTTTTATACCTGTTGGCACCTGTTTTTTTTGTATTTGGCATCACCATAACTCCAGGAAAATTGATTTCAAAGCATGGAGGCATGGCAGAGATTTTAATCAAACACTCTTGCCTCTTTCCTATCAAGCTGTGAAAAGTTATGTTGTTTGTTAGAGCTGAGAACTTCAGCTATTCACAGCTATTATCATGTAGCATTCTCATGCTCTACCCACATAGCCAATTAGCTGAAATTCCTACCTGCTCAGTGGCCTTGTGGCCCTGAGATCGGTAGGTCGTGAGTTCAAACCCCGGTCAAGTCATACCAAAGACTATAAAAATGGGGCCAATTACCTCCCTGCTTGGCACTCGGGTTAGAATTGGGGGTTAAATCACCAAAATGATTCCACAGCGCGGCCACCGCTGCTGCTCACTGCTCCCCTCACCTCCCAGGAGGTGGAACAAGGGGATGGGTCAAATGTAGAGGGTAATTTCACCACACCTAGTGTGTGTGTGTGACTATCAGTGGCACTTAAACTTTAACTTTTTTGATGACTGATCATCAAGTTTATTTGTTAAAAACCGGGATAGCATAAGTCAATCAATCAATCAATCAATCAATCAATAAATGTTTATTTATATAGCCCTAAATCACAAGTGTCTCAAAGGGCTGTACAAGCCACAACGACATCCTCGGTACAGAGCCCACATACGGGCAAGGAAAACTCACCCCAGTGGGACGTCAATGTGAATGACTATGAGAAACCTTGGAGAGGACCGCATATGTGGGTAACCCCCCCCCCCCTCCCTCTAGGGGAGACCGAAAGCAATGGATGTCGAGTGGGTCTGACATAATATTGTGAAAGTCCAACACATCAGCGAAAGTCCAGTCCATAGTGGGGCCAGCAGGAACCATCCCGAGCGGAGACGAGTCAGCAGCGTAGAGATGTCCCCATCCGATGGACAGGCTAGCGGTCCACCCCGGGTTGGGAGCAGAGCAGAGTAGAAAAGAAAAGAAAAGAAACGGCAGATCAACTAGTCTAAAAAGGGAGTCTATTTAAAGGCTAGAGCAGGGGTCACCAACCTTTTTGAAACCAAGAGCTACTTCTTGGGTAGTGATTAATGCGAAGGGCTACCAGTTTGATACACACTTAAATAAATTGCCAGAAATAGCCAATTTGCTCAATTTACCTTTAACTCTATGTTATTATTAATATTTAATGATATTTACACTTAATCGAACGGTTTAAAAGAGAAGAAAACACGAAAAAAATGACAATTAAATTTTGAAATTTCAATTTCGACTCTTTAAAATTCAAAATTCAACCGAAAAAAAGAAGAGAAAAACTTAAAAAAAAGAATTTATGGAACATCATTAGTAATTTTTCCTGATTAATATTAATTTTAAAATGTTGATGACATGTTTTAAATAGGTTACAATCCAATCTACACTTTGTTAGAATATATAACAAATTGGACCAAGCTATATTTCTAACAAAGACAAATCATTATTTCTTCTAGATTTTCCAGAACAAAAAATTTAAAATAAATTCAAAAGACCTTGAAATAGGATTTAAATTTGATTCTACAGATTTTCTAGATTTGCCAGAATATTTTTTTTGAATTTTAATCATAATAACTTTGAAGAAATATTTCACAAATATTCTTTGTCGAAAAAACAGAAGCTAAAATGAAGAATTAAATTAAAATGTATTTGTTATTCTTTACAATAAAAAAAAAAATAAATTTACTTGAACATTGATTTAAATTGTCAGGAAAGAAGAGGAATGAATTCAAAAGGTAAAAAGGTATATGTGTTTAAAAATCCTAAAATCATTTTTAAGGTTGTATTTTTTCTCTAAAATTGTCTTTCTGAAAGTTATGAGAAGTAAAGTAAAAAAAATAATGAATTTATTTAAACAAGTGAAGACCAAGTCTTTAAAATATTTTCTTGGATTTTCAAATTCTATTCGAGTTTTGTCTCTCTTAGAATTAAAAATGTCGGGCAAAGCGAGACCAGCTTGCTAGTAAATAAATACAATTTAAAAAATAGATGCAGCACACTGGTAAGTGCTGCTATTTGAGCTATTTTTAGAACAGGCCGGCGGGCTAATCATCTGGTCCTTACGGGCTACCTGGTGCCCGCGGGCACCGCGTTGGTGACCCCTGGGCTAGAGTATACAAATGAGTTTTAAGATGAGACTTAAATGCTTCTACTGAGGTAGCATCTCTAACTTTTACCGGGAGGGCATTCCATAGTATTGGAGCCCGAATAGAAAACGCTCTATAGCCCGCAGACTTTTATTGGGCTCTGGGAATCACTAATAAGCCGGAGTTCTTTGAACGCAGATTCCTTGCCGGGACATATGGCATACTTGCCAACCCTCCCGTTTTTAGCGGGAGAATCCCGTTATTCAGCGCCTCTCCCGACAACCTCCCGGCAGAGATTTTCTCCCGACAAACTCCCGGTATTCAGCCGGAGCTGGAGGCCACGCCCCCTCCAGCTCAATGCGGACCTGAGACTGAGTGGGGACAGCCTATTCTCACGTCTGCTTTCCCACAATATAAATACGCTTGCAAGTTCCAAAACGAATGGAAACAAGAATTTCAGTTCATCCAGGACAGTTCGAAGGGGAAGGTGTATGTTGCCTGTAAATATGTAGAACAGACTTCTCCATTGAACACGGTGGCCGAAATGATTTCTCAGTCATGAACAGAGAACTTAAACAGGACAATACTGCCATCTAATGGATAGATAATTCAAGTATTTCTTTTATGTAAATAAAATAAATATATATATATAGCTAGAATTCACTGAAAGTCAAGTATTTCATACATGTGTATATATATATATATATATATATATATATATATATATATATATATATATATATATATATATATATATATATATATATATATATATATATGAAATATATATGAAATACTCGAGTTGGTGAATTCTAGCGGTAAATAACCACGCCCCCAACCACGCCCCCAGCCCCCCGCCCCCAACACCCCCCCCCCCCCCCTACCCCCCACCTCCCGATATTGGAGGTCTCAAGGTTGGCAAGTATGACATATGGTACAATACAATCGGCAAGATAGGCAGGAGCTTGACCGTGTAGTATTTTATACGTAAGTAGTAAAACCTTAAAGTCGCATCTTAGGTGCACAGGAAGCCAGTGCAAGTGAGCCAGTATAGGCGTAATATGATCAAACTTTCTTGTTTTTGTCAAAAGTCTAGCAGTCGCATTTTGTACCATCTGTAATCTTTTAATGCTAGACATAGGGAGGCCCGAAAATAAAACGTTACAGTAATCGAGACGAGATGTAACGAACGCATGGATAATGATCTCAGCATCGCTTTTGGACAAAATGGAACGAATTTTAGCGATATTACGGAGATGAAAGAAGGCCGTTTTAGTAACACTCTTAATGTGTGACTCAAACGAGAGAGTTGGGTCGAAGATAATACCCAGATTCTTTACCGAGTCGCCTTGTTTAATTGTTTGGTTGTCAAATGTTAAGGTGGTATTATTAAATAGATGTCGGTGTTGAGCAGGACCGATAATCAGCATTTCCGTTTTCTTAGCGTTGAGTTGCAAAAAGTTAGCGGACATCCATTGTTTAATTTCATTAAGACACGCCTCCAGCTGAAGTCAATAAACATTTCTGTAAATGTATTAGAGCTAATTTTTAACCGTAGTTCCTGGACAAGGAATTACATGTTGGTAATTAATAGCAATTAACAAAACAACACAACATAATTACAATATTAAAGTTAATATACACAATATAGCTAAAATTGCCTTTGCCTCTACCGTATGCATTCATAGATCCACGATTTGACTAAAATTAATGCAATTACTGTATTTTCGGACTATAGAGTGCACTGGTATATCAGCCACACCCAGTAAATTTTAGAAGACAAAAATATTTTTCCATATATATTAGCCTCACCGGACTATAAGCTGCAGATGTATATGTCGTGAAAATCAGTTATTTTCACAGAAAGATTTTGTAAATATTAATGGTTTCCAAACAGTGTCTGTGACACCAAAGTAAAACAGCTAATCAAACAAAACAGACGTCACTGTCATTAACCCACCAGCTGCAGAAGCTACATTATCTCTCCAATCAGCTAGATCGACTCAATGAAGTCCACGGTGATGTTTTGGTGAATTCACGAAACTGAAACAATACAAAAAGAATGCCATTGTAAGTTAAAACTACTAACACAGACACTTGTAAAAGTGTTTGCATAGCACGTACAAATATGCATGAAAACACTCCTACAGATATCACACATGGGACAGGTTAGTAAGTATGAATTGTTTGTTATATTGTAAAAGCAACAAACGTTACTTGGAGTGATGAATGAAGAATCCATATGAGTAGAAAACGCTATAGACTGCTTTAAGACGGCTTTAACCTTCGTCTTGTGTTAGGGTCGACACCGACCCGTTTTAGTTTTTAAATGCATAAAAGAACCACATAAATGTATTTTTTTGCATCAAGGCTTTGTGACTTTGTCAGGAACCTCTATTTCAACAAAATAAAACTTTTTTTTTTTTTTTTCCACTAAATTATAATATGCTCTGGTTGAAATTATGACCTTGGTGTTGTTAAGGTATACAAATAAGATTATAAAGCAATAATTAGAGCCAAAACTGAACACACTGACAGCAAGCTCCTCTCCCAATCATGTGAGCTTTAGGGGATTCTCATTTTACCTTGTTATCCTGTACAAAAACAAACAAAGACGGGCATGTCCAGACATGTGAGGTCAATTCAGTATAGAGTTGGTGACTTGCAGAGTGCACATCTCCAATTTGCAGCATGCAAAAATGAAAAAAAGATTTACAGTGAGAGAAGTTCTGGATAATATTTTTGGTGAAAATGAGGGAGAGGACACAGAGCAGCATAGTGATATGGATGAACAGGTTTCTGAGAAGGAAGACAGTGTGGAGTATCATCCAGAAGACACAGACACATCTGATGAGTCTGATGAGGAGGTCATACCAAAGACTATAAACATTGGAATTGGGGGTTAAATCACCAAAAATGATTCCCGGGCACGGCCCCCGCTGCTGCTCACTGCTCTCCTCACCCCCCAGGGGGTGAACAAGGGGATAGTTCAAATGCAGAGGACAAATTTCACCACACTTTGTGTGTGTGACAATAATTGGTATTTTAACTTTAACTTAACTTGATTTGCTTGATTGGTTGTTGTTTGTTTGACCTTGCAAATCTATATTTTGTATTATGACTTGTTCTTCTTTTCATTTTGTGTTTGTATTAAAGTTCTGCTGCTGAAAAAAATACTTTTTAGCCTTTTATTTATTTATACGATTCTCTTGAGGTTCATTTTACCATTTTTGAAATTGAAATCGAGGGGTATACTGACAAAAAAAGGCCCAATGGCCCACACCAAAAATATTAAAACCAATATTTTCATGGATACGGAAGCCTAACAAGGTAACCAAGAGATGAGAAACAAATTGGATGATAGATAGTTGTTTTTAGTGTATTTTACAGCTGATTTAAGACATGGGTCAAAACCAACTGTTAACATAAGAGATGGTAACAGAAAGCTAACACAAGAGGAAGGTTAAGACGGAACTGCACTTGTACTTCCGATTGCACTGCAGTGAACTCGTCTAAAAGGTGGCGCCACAGCACAAACAATAACACACCTTTTCAGTGTGTTTGCCTGTTTAAAAAAAAAAGTTAAAAAAAAAAAATATGGCCGTCGGCGAAGAAAATCCATACATTAGCCGCACCGTTTTATAAGCCGCAAGGTTCAAAGCGTTGGGAAAAAGAAGCGGTTTGTAGTCCGAAATTTACGGTACTGTTAATTTTGGATGTTTAACTCCTCATACGTACTGCTGCTGTTTTTTTTGCGGACATTGACTAAGACATGTCTAACATGTGCGTGACTGTATGCAAAATGTCCAAAAAGCTCATGTATTTGTTGTACTTTATGCAGGGCTGTTTCATGTTCACCTGCTTCAACCAAGTGCTGCATTTAAAAAGCCACACTCAGCGAAGATAGCTTGCTAGCATCATAAATAGATTTTCTGCTCCAGAGAGAAGGATTCTTCTTATGCAAATGTGATAGCCTGACACACTCATACAGTTTAAATCAATTATCACCACATCTCATAGATGAACAATATAATGAAATGATGATTTGACAATCGTATGCATTTTTGTAGTCTTTTTTTAACATCATATAGTTACAGTACAGTATAATGGATGTGCTATATGGCCTAAAATCTATATCTCAATATATACTGCAGCCTCATGTAATAACTATGTATATCATAATATATATTTTCACATCTAAATTATATGATATATCTATTTCAATCAGGTTACAAAATGCTTTTAATTTGGCTGGGGGTATATGCGGTAACATATTGTGTCATTTCCGGTTGTATTATTTTCTCAAAACTGTTATTTATCTACTTGCTAATTTACTGTTAAAAGCTGTTTACTTTCTGTTGGTCGAGTGGCCAAAAAGTTCAATTTTGGTCTCATCACTCCAAATTACTTTGTTCCAGAAGTTTTGAGGCTTGTCTCTGTGCTGTTTGGCATAATGTAAGCGGGATACTTTGTGACATTTGCGCAGAAATGGCTTTCTTCTGGCGACTCGACCATGCAGCCCATTTTTCTTCAAGTACCTCCTTATTGTGCATCTTGAAAAAGCCACACCACAATTTTTCAGAGAGTCCTGTATTTCAGTGGAATTTATTTGTGGATTTTTCTTTGCATCTCGAACAATTTTCCTGGCAGTTGTGGCTGAAATCTTTGCTGATCTACCTGAATCCCTCATTTTCCACTTCTTAATCAGCATTTGAACACTGCTGATTGACAATCTCAATTATTTGGATATCTTTTTATACCCCTTTCCTGTTTTATGCAGTTCAATTACCTTTTCTCGCAGATCCTTTGACAATTATTTTGCCATCAATAAAGTACTTTCTATTCTATTCTATTCTCCATGACTCACAATCCAGAAACATCTGTGCAGCACTGGATGAAAGGTGCAATGGTCTGTCAGAAGCCCAGAAACTCACTGACTTTTTATACACACACATTAATTACAAACAAACATGTCACAAGTGAGGGTTGGAACCTTGATTAGCCATTCAAACCTGTTTGTGTCAACTTTTGTGCATGTTATCAGATCAAAGTCACTGGGGTATGTAAACTTTTGATCATAGTCATTTGGATACTTTCTTTTGTCATTTTGATTTAAAAACAGTAAACACAGTTGTTTGCCAATAAATAGCTTCACACAACTATTAAGCATGAGTGGAAGAAAGGTTTTTGTGTTATCATTCATATTCTCTGAAGAATGGCAAAGAAATCATAAATACTCCCAGGGTATGTAAACTTATGAGCACGCCTGTATACAGTACATGTGTGTGTGTGTGTGTGTGTATATATATTGTATAATATATATACACACATATTATATTATATAATATGTATGTATATATATATATATATATATATAATTTGTATGTATGTATGTCGAAGTTTCTGTGGTTTATCCGTTATACAGTGCTCAATACCGGGGTAAAGCGGACTATATGTTAGGTCAGGAAAAAAATACCGAGGCAGCTTGTTTAAAGCCCTCCCATGACCAGGAACTTTTTTCTTAGTTTTTAAACAATAACACAAACAACAAAAAAAGCATTGTGGCATATCAAAAAAAACAAATCTAATCACTGATATTTGTCATTCAAGAGCTCGAGCTTAACATGACTCATTGTCCTACATACTGTAGGTCTTTCAGTGTATAGTATAGCATGTTAATCTATCCGTCATTCTTGTAAAAAAATCTACTTTATTTGCTGCCACAGAGGTGAGAATTTTTAGCTGCTATCTTGCTTGCAGGGACACTACATTGTCTTGATGACACGCCTTTGCACTGTGGAGGGACATTAGCTACAAGCGAGGACGTTGGATTGCGTTGAGGGTGTGGTTGTTGCTTGTTGCTGTCAAATTTGCGGGACACAGACAAAATGTGTCATTAACATGCATTACCATAACATGACGATTAATATTAAAAGCTCTGTCATCGGCCAAATGGTATCATTTATATTGTATAAAACATAAAATATTGTTTTATTGGAATAAAAGTGCAAGGTAGTAATTATTTTGAGGAGATACATAAATACATACATAAATAAATAAGACCATGGGGATGTTATGGAGCTACACTTGAATGGTGACCTTCACACCTTAGATGTTATTGTTTGCGATTAAACCATTTTAAAAGGTGCTGATAATACAAGAATGATATTGCTTCCTACGTGATCCAATGCATTTTTATGTTGACTTATAATTACTGTATTAACCTTGCTCATCTTCACTGCTCCATCTGAAGTCTCAAGGATTGATTTTCACCTGCCCCACACTTGATAATAAAGCTAAAGAGCCAAGACAAGTATGGGATTTGCACACTATTTTGAAATATAAAGAGTCACCCGGGTGTTGTTTGCATTTCAGCAGCAATTAAGGCCAGGTGCCACAGGCATAAGTAATGATATTTGGTTTGGCATGCCCTAGAGTTTTGCATATTTCCCAAATTGAAATGTACCTGCAATGGTCTATAGAAATGAACTGCTATAAAGGCACATTGAGGCTAAATACACACATACACGCACGCATGCCCACACACACATGCAGGCATTTACAAAATAAAAGTGCAACTTCAAAAAAATAATAATATATGTCTATTCACACACAAAGCTCTTTTGAGATGTGTGAAAATTAGGCATCTGAAGCCTGGTAAATGATTAGCAGCCACACATTCTGCTGCTAAGATATATCATCCTGGGAACCAGCTTCCTCTGCAGTGGACATTTGTGTTTTGCGTAACAGGGCTATTTTTAAAAAAATGTATATCTCTGACTGAAGAAATAGACTAAAACAAATCTCCATTGTGGAGGACGCTTGTTCTCAGGAGGATAGATCTAAGCTTACTGCATATAATGTGTATACATTTTTATGCAAAACACCCTCTCTGTTTAAAGTCAAACCTTACCTCAAGCTTAAGTCTATCATTGCAAAATAAGAAAACCATCGCACCCCAGGAGATAACATTATGTTAGGCTATTGCAGTGCTTCTCAAATCTTTCTGTTACGCCCCGCCCCTAATAGGAAGAGTTAAAGTACCACTGATAGTCACACACACACTAGGTGTGGTGAAATTATCCTCTGCATTTGACCCATCCCCTTGTTCTACCCCCTGGGAGGTGAGGGGAGCAGGAGCGGTGGCCGCGCTTGGGAATCATTTTGGGATTCAACCCTCAATTCCACCCCTTGATGCTGATTGGCAAGCAGGGAGGTAATGCGTCCCATTTTTTATAGTCATTGGTATGACTCGGCCGGGGTTTGAACCCACAACCTACCAATCTCAGGGCGGACACTCTAACGGTAACCACTAGGCCACTGAGCAGGAAAACATTTCGCGTCACACCAATCTCAGCTGCAACTATAAATAGTATCATTACTTTATCAATTGTTATAAGTACACCTCTGCACACAACTGTATTAATATTGTTTTTAGTCTGCAACAGAAAATACTTAGTGCATCAATTTTCCTGAAATAAAAAAATCCTTATTTAAACTGCAAACATTTTTTGAGCGACTTCAACCATTTTTATTCTGAAAAATGTAATTGATTAAACTCAATCAATAATAATACATTCAAATTGATCAGGAACATTAACTCAGGAGCACAATATAAACAAACCCCCCACTAACCTTCAAAACAAAAATAAATACAACTATTTGTGCTGATTTTTTTAATGGCTACAATTTTCTAATGCACAGCTTTTCGAAGCAGGGTTTGAAGCATGACACTGCATGATACTGATAAAGTATGTTCCCTGGGGTCACACGTATCCCCCCATGGCATCGCACCGCACCCCCATCCCCCTCCCCCACTAGTTGGAAAGAACTAGTTTCTAAATGTTTTAGGGTTTTTTGCATGATTGTGGTGACAAAACATGCATTTTATCCTCCATTTTAACTGGGATAATTTAAAAATACTTTCTCCCAAACTGGAACTCATTCTATAGACACATCGACATACCCATCATTTCTGACTCCCATAACCCCTTTGTAACCTCAAAAACACTCAATAATTCATGCAAGCCAATGTGAGGAGAATACAAATACAGAACAAGAGTTGCCTGTTCTACATATATCAGAGGGCCTCCTTTGAACTTGTCATACTGATTCTGCAACAGGACTGACCAAAGCCCCTTTTTATCCACCCCATTTTCCCAAACATCACTGCACAGACTACAATTTGCTCTGTTCTGCTCTTGTCCTGCATCTTGCAATAATACCCTCACAAACAGGCAAACACACGCACACACACAAGTCGTCTGAATTCCTTGAGCCTCTGCGGTCAGAATCTTTCTCGCTCATCTGCTGCTTCAATCTGGCTCAAACTAATTACCTTTAATTTGTCATTTTACCATCCTACAATGTTGCGCAACTTCCGAATGGGTCTGTCGTGACAAGTGTCGATTAAAAAACCATCACCCAATTAAATCAGTGAACAGCTCATGTTAATTAATATTAGAGGTTTATGGTGTGTGGCACTGCATGGCTTTTAGCACTTGGTACCCGTTTGACCATGCAATGGGAGGGCCGCTATGGGGGCTGGGACAAATTAAGCTTGTCAGCTAAAATGAGGTCTGCTTGGGAAATGACCACATCAGGTATACTAATGCATTCAGGGTATTTATTATTTTTATTCAGGCACAGCCACACAAGTGTTGAATGCCATCAAAATCAAAGATGACAAATTTATTAGACAAGAGGTAAATTAGAAATTAGCATTCACCTAAAACAGGGCTATTTAAAATCAGAATCAGAAGTACTTTAATAATCCCCGAGGGGAAATTAACATGTTCAGCACAATCCCATTCAAGAGCAGACAAACATTACAGGGAGACAGAACAGGATCGCTGACGGGTCTGCCAACTTCCGGCGCCCCTTACAAAAAAGGTGAAAAACAGGTAAACGCTGGGGGGGGGGATATTCAGTCTAAGCCTGGGCCCCTGGAGAGGGAGTCCAGACTGATGCCAAGGGGAAAAAACATCATAGCCATAACACACATAAGCATGTGTGTAAAAGGGAAACTTCAAAGAACACAAAGGACATTAAAACTGCAGAGCTGATGCAACCAGCCATTTCTACATACAGCTACAAAAGTTTAAAAAAAACATATACACTGTGGCGGTCTCTGCGGTGTTCCACACCATCGTCTGCTGGGGTAGGGGGAGCATGGCCAGAGACAGGAGCAGACCCAACAAAGCAACCAAGAGAGACGACTCCACCCTCGGCCGCTCACTAACTCTCGGCCAGTGTCCAGTCCGCATGGATGAGCGAGGATGTGTCTAAGGAGACCGAGGTGTCCGATACCTGTTCATTCAGCCAAGACACTGTGAAGCTTGTCCGTCCCGGAGCTGAGCACCAGATCCGCAGCCCTGTCTCTTCATCCGCATCTCCTCCAGTCTCTCCAAACGGACTTTGGTGTGGCAGAGACCCAGCAGCTGGTCTCCATGGCCAAAAGGCTCCCGGGAGGCAAATGCGGCCCGGAGCTCGAGTTAAGTTGGCCCGCAGCACATTGTCCTAATAAAATCTAACAAAAAACACCAGTAAAAATTGGGGCTGTCAAATTCAGCTTCAAACTCATGTGATTATAACATTACTTTAACAGCAGATGGCTACCTTAAATGCGTAGCAGGTACTTATACGGTCAGTGATCAAGTCAAGGCATAGGCCAGTGCAAAGTGACTGATGACAAATTTTGCTTCGAAATACACCCAGATCATGGGACTTTAGATAATATCGTTATCAAAAAATTGTGTATGGCATTTTGACAATCAAACTGCATTTGTCTCAAAATACTGTGGTGTTTTTTGAAAGTTAAATTAAATTATCCAAGCAAGTAATTTACTGTGATTAATAATGATTCATCACAATTTAAGTGTGATCAATCTGATTAAAAAATTAAAAAATAAATCACAGTATGAGTAAAAATGTAAGAAAAAAGACTAATAATACGCTTCGCCACCTACAAAACCGACCATTAAAATGGCCCCAAAATGCATTAAGTTTTTCACATTGGGCATCTAAACACTTTGACCAAAAACAAACTTTTTTCTGCTTGCTTTGCTTTGTCTTTATATGTTTTTGAATACAAAAATTCCAGCCACTCTAAAAAAAAAGCGGGAACATTTTCTAGTCCGTGACATGATTATGTGCAGTTAGTATGAAAGACACTCTTTTGACTGTAAACTTAAAGCACTCAACCCTCATAACAAAAGACTGCATTTGCCACAGGGATTCCTTGTCTCTCTCAAATCGTGGCTGCTAAGTGAAGAGCCTTGCTCTTTTTCAGCCTCAGCAATCTGCTAGAGAACCTGCTAATTGCTGGTGTTTAACTGAAAGACCTCAAAAAAAGCCTATTGTCTTGTTCAAGTATCCAGCCACAGTGTTTAGCTGACTTTACTTATACTGAAATGCACACTCTCCCATAAAGCTGGGGAATCATTGGGCAACTCACGATTCCATTACGATTACGATTCGTTTAAAAAATTTATTATTGATCATCTATAAATTATGTATACCGTATTAATGTGGTTTTAATTTTTTTTTTCATTCCACCAAATAAGCGTTTCTCACTTGCAACTTAAAAAAAAAGTGCATTTGTAAAAAGAAACATTTAAATTAATTCCCACATTTATTTAATTAATGAAAAGGTGTCTCGCTGCAGTCAGCCAAATTTTAGAACTCTCTGCATTACTTTATTTACAATACATACATTGATTATTGGTTATTGACGTTTACTCATCGATTTTATAATCGTCCATGTCCGAATTGCGATGCATCTAAAAATTTATTATTTCCCGCACCTCTACTCTCCCATATAGTTACCGTGTGGCTTGCAATATTCATTAAATTCATGGTAATAATTGCAGCCAGTATTACTCATGACAATTGAGACTTTTATTAGTAGATTGCACAGTACAGTACATATTCCGTACAATTGACAACTAAATGGTAACACCCGAATATGTTTTTCAACTTGTTTAAGTCGGGGTCCACGTTAATCAATTCATGGCAAACGTTTAATTTCCTTCAAAAAGATGGCAGATGTCCATTTTCTAATGACTGCAGTTCCTAACTAACCTGTTGTTTAAGGGTAAGTTCTTGTCTTCAAGCAACTTTATTCTATCATAGATCCTGAGGGCGTTTTTATTGGGATGCCAGCTATGTCAGTTATTTTTACTGATCGGAGGTTTGCAACATTTGTTCTTCATATTTAACCTAAGTTGATATTAAGGATATACATGATTAATTTTTGGCAAAGAGATTTGGTTGTGTAGTAGTTCACTTCAATTTGAGTCAGCTATTGTACGTCCATTGCCACTCAGTGCTTTAATTGTTGTTTTGTATGTACCTTGTGATTGCCCCGCATCCGATCCGGGGTGTAAATCACACACTTTAAAAATTAACACTTTACTGGGTTCTGTCTAAAAGCAAAAATTACTAATTAGAGGACTTTCTGTAATTACTCTAATGAAGCTCTTTTTCAGGATCTTGATGCCAATAAAAATGTTTGTATTCCCATGATTGCAATAATAGCATCACTGATATTCGTAGAACATTGACAGCAAACCATTTTTTTAGTCTGCACAAGTCTTGTTTGTATGTGCGGCTTTTGTATTTTGGAACTTAATGTTGAATTCACTTGGCATGTTTGCAAGTATTGGAGTTTGGCACTTATTTCACATTTGAAGGCCATACGGTCTGGTTGTCTTCATAATCTGGAGATTGGCAGAGCAAGTTTATTTAAAGAGCACAATTCGTACGCAAAACAATTCAAACCGCTTTACAGATGCATACAATTACAAGAAGGTAAAATAAAATCATTAATAAAAATAGAAACATAATAATAATGAATTCATTGAATTAAAAGCAAACAGTCTAGATAAAATACTTTCAGCTGTCATATGTACAGCTGAATTAGAGCATGTCTTTAGGGAACATGTGTCAAACTCCGGGATGCTCCCACGGGACCATATGAAAATTAATATGCCCTTTCATTAAATGGCAAATTTTAGCAAAAAAGAACCTCAGCTCACTCTCGCAATATAAATGATAATATCATCCCATATCCATCTTGTGTAATACAAACATAGTTGGAGGCTAAATGGCAATAGCGGAGAATGCGTGTCCATGTGCGACCCAGTCTGCCACACAACAAGGTGATAGCAAAAAAGAAGGAGCTTATTTACTACAACGTGGACTACAATGGCAGACGCGCGCAAGACAATCTGGGTACATTTATACCATATTAGGATAATCCGCTGACGGTTTTCCCAATTTGTGACGTCATCAATTGTGCACATTTCAAACAGCTCATTTGGTGGAAGTATTAAAAGAAGGCAGGATTGTTTTATAAATATCTCCGCAATGCCTCCACGGTTTGATTTCAAATTTTCGGGACTTATGCAGATCCCAGGTACATAACAGCAGGTACCATTAGATTAGAAAAGTTGGTTTTGCATAATAAACGCCACAGACGTCTCAGAGTGCACACAAAGCGGTTCTCTCTCATACTATCTCCTCCTCTGTTATCCCCGTGCTCAGTCCTATCACCAATCATGTTGCATTTTTAGACTCTCAGGCCCTTTCTACACTAAGCCGGCTAAGGTTATCCGGGCTATATTCAACCTAACCTTATCTTTGTCCACACACACAATGCCACCGTTTAAGACCTCCCTCTACCCTCCATCCGCCGGCGTAACGCAACCTAGTACGCATGCGCGAAAAAAAATGCACGCGTCAGTCACTTCTGACCTGGAAGTGTATTCTTACCCTATGTTTCAATGTAGACTATTGCCACATTTCTTTTAACAGTAAACCTTGCTTGCCTCACCATCAGCAGCTGTTAAGACTATTGCAGTGAATCGCACCTGAGCCATCATACATAAATCATATCTGTAATGGACGTGTGAAAGTAAACTATGTGATAAAGAACATTTTACAACAATTGATCTAGATATCTGGTCAGGACACTGTGCTTGTAGGCTGAAATTGGCGGTCGTACTTGACGGCTGCAACCACTTCATGGCTTCACAATAGTTGCGGAGTACAAAACTAGACGTTAAGCTCGACCTACATCGCGGACAATAACTGATAGGCTGCTTTGCCAATCTAAATGCATTCGTTGATTTTCGTAGTACTCCCTTGTCCACGGGGGCCCACATTCTCGTTGTCACCCCTAAGTACAATCACAGCTGACCTGGACATTCGAAAGTTCTCTGGCCGTTCCTGTGGCACAACACACTCGTTGCCAAACATATCCCACCAGGCTTCTGTTCTTCCAGGCCTTATCCAAAACAGTCGCTCAACTGCTATGTTGCCGTCTGAGATGTGTTGTATCCGAAATAGCTGCAATCGCACGGTGTGTGTTGTATCCGAAATAGCTGCAATTGCGCATTACCATACCTATTGTTATGAAGCTGGCTGTGGCGCATTCTTCCTGACGTCACTTCTTCTTCGAACTGAGTTTGTAAATGATCGATGAGTCCATACAAGTCTAAGAGTTGGAGATTCAACAAATACACGGCGCACTTACCCCGTGTAAAAAAAATATCCAAGGAGTGGGACCTTAAGCGATGGTTTAGTGTGGCTGATACGGGGCTTAGGCTAAATAATTATTTAAGGACTTATGTAGACAGGGCCTCAGACAGTCAGACAGTCTTTTAGCAGGAACGAACAAACACAAACAAAGATATTCTCAAAAATGCCCAAAAAAAGTGGCACATCATACACTATCTTTAAAATCAGGTCGCACTTACTGTACATGGAGTCGAGGAAACTATGTGAATTTTTGTTAATCGCTGAGTGTGTTATATGACGCATGCATGCACATAATTTTGGCGTAGCAAAGCAAAAAGTTTCAATTAAAGGCCTACTGAAATTAATTTTTTAAATTTAAACGGGGATAGCAGATCCATTCTACGTGTCATACTTGATCATTTCGCGATATTGCCATATTTTTGCTGAAAGGATTTAGTAGAGAACATCGACGATAAAGTTCGCAACTTTTGGTCGCTGATAAAAAAGCCTTGCCTGTACCGGAAGTAGCGTGACGTCGCAGGTTGAAGGGCTCCTCACATTTCCCCATTGTTTACACCAGCAGCGAGAGCAATTCGGACAGAGAAAGCGACGATTTCCCCATCTATTTGAGCGAGGATGAAAGATTAGTGGATGAGGAACGTGAGAGTGAAGGACTAGAGTGCAGTGCAGGACGTATCTTTTTTCGCTCTGACCGTAACTTAGGTACAAGGTTTCATTGGATTCCACACTTTCTCCTTTTTCTATTGTGGATCACGGATTTGTATTTTAAACCACCTCGGATACTATATCCTCTTGAAAATGAGAGTCGAGAACGCGAAATGGACATTCACAGTGACTTTTATCTCCACGACAATACATTGGTAAAGCACTTTAAGCTACGGAGATAACGTGATAGCATCGTGCTTAAATGCAGATAAACAAAATAAATAAGCCCCTGACTGGAAGGATAGACAGAATATCAACAATACTACTATCAGGAGACACCAAACCAAACACTAGACCTGTAACTACACGTTTAATGCTGTGCCGCCTGTCGAAGCCTAGCAATGCTGTTTCTAACGACGCCATTGAAGGTAACTTAGCTACGGGACCTCGACAGAGCTATGCTAAAAACATTAGCTCTCCACCTACGCCATCCCTCATCTGCTCATCACGACCCGTGCTCACCTGCGTTCCAGCGATCGAGGGCGCGACTAAGGACTTCACCCGATCATAGATGCGGTCGGCGGCTAGCGCCGGATAGCGCGTCTGCTATCCTAACTCAAAGTCCTCCTGGTTGTGTTGCTGTAGCCGGCCGCTAATACACAGATCCCACCTACAGCTTTCTTCTTTGCAGTCTCCATTGTTCATTAAAAAAATTGCAAAAGATTCACCAACACAGATGTCCAGAATACTGTGGAATTTTGCGATGAAAACAGAGCTGTTTGTATTGGATACAATGGTGTACCAATACTTCCGGTTCAACCATTGACG